>NW_012296279.1:0-4779 GCF_000151885.1 Dipodomys ordii
TCATATTCTGCTTCTGCTTCTGCTTCTCCTGCTTCTCCTACTTCTCGTGCTGCTTCTCCTTCTGCGTCTCTTTCTGCTTCTGCTTATCCTTTTGCTTCTCCTACTCCCAATCCTTCTCTTTCGCCTTCTCCTTCTCCTTCTGCTTCTCCTGCTTCTCCTTCTGCATCTTCTTCTGTTTCTGCTTCTGCTTCTGCTGCTTCTTCTGCTTCTGCTTCTCCTTCTTCTGCTTCTCCCTCTGATTCTGCTTCTTATGCTTATTCTTTTTCTTCTGCTTCTGCTTCTCCTGCTTCTGCTTCTCCTGCTTCTGCTTCTTCTGCTTCTCCTGCTTCTCCTTCTCATTCTCCTTCTCTTTCTGCTTCTGCTTATCCTTCTGTTTCTCCTACTCCTAATCCTTCTCTTTCTCCTTCTCCTTCTTCTTCTTCTGCTTCTCCTGCTGCTTCTTCTTCTGCTTCTTCTGCTTTTTCTGTTTCTTCTTCTTCTGCTTCAGCTTCTGCTTCTTCTGCTTCTCCTTTTGCTTCTGCTTCTCCGTCTGCTTCTGCTTCTTCTCTTCTCCTTCTTCTCTTTCTTCTGCTTCTGCTTCTCCTGCTTCTTCTTCTGCTGCTTCTCCTACTTCTCCTTCTGCTTCTCCGTCTCATTCTCCTTCTCCTTCAATTTCTCCTTCTTGTGCTTCTCATTCTGCTTCTGCTTCTCCTACTTCTGCTTCTTCTGTTTCTCCTTCTGCTTCTCCTTCTGCTTCTCTTTCTGCTTCTGATTCCCCTTCTGCTCCTCCTACTCCTAATCCTTCTCTTTCTCCTTCTTCTTCTTCTGCTTCTCGTTCTGCTTCTGCTTCTTCTCATTGTTCTGTTTCTTCTGCTTCTGCTTTTCCAGCTTCTGCTGCTTCTGCTTGTCCTTCTGCTTCAGGTTCTCCTTCTGCTTCTTGGGCTTCTTCTGTTTCTTCTGCTTCTGCTTCTCCTGCTACTGCTTCTTCTGCTTCTTCTGCTTCTCTTTCTGCTTCTCCTTCTGCTTCTGCTTCTCCTTCTACTCCTTCTCCTTCTTCTGTTTCTTCTTCTTCTTCTGCTCCTCCCGCTTCTGCTTCTTCTGCTTCTCCTGCTTGTCCTTCTCCTTCTGCTTCTCCTTCTCCTTCTTCTGCTTCTCTTTCTGCTTCTTCTTCTGCTTCTTCTGATTCTCCAACTACTCCTTCTTATTCTCCTTCTGTTTCTGCTTCTCTTTCTGCTTCTGCATCTCCTTCGGCTTCACCTTCTGCTGCTCTTTCTCCTTCTTCTGTTTCTCCCTCTGCTTCTGCTTCTTATGCTTCTTCTTTATCTTCTGCTTCTGCTTCTCCTGCTTCTGCTTCTTATGCTTCTACTGCTTCTTCCTCTGCTGCTGCTTCTTCTGCTTCTACTTCTCTTTGTGCTTCTGCTTCTCCTGCTTGTTTTTCTGCTTCTTCTGCTGCTTCTCCTTCTGCTGCTTCTTCTACTTCTCCTTCTCCTTCTCTTTTTGCTTCGCCTTCTGCTTCTGCTTCTACTTCTTCTGTTTCTCCTGCCTGAATTTCTGATTCTACTTCTTCTGCTGCTTCTCCTTCTGCTTCTGCTTCTCCTCCTTCTCCTACTTCTGCTTCTCCTTCATCTTCTGCTTCTTCTGCTTCTCCTGCTTCTCCTTCTGCATCTCCTTCTGCTTGTGCTTGTCCTTATGCTTCTTCTTCTGCCTCTGCTTCTCCTTCTCCTTCTTTTGCTTCTCCTTTTGCTTCTGCTTCTTCTGCTGTTCCTGCTTCTCCTTCTGCTTCTGCTTCTTCTGCTTTTCCTTCTGCATCTTCTTCTGCTTCTGCTTCTCCTTCTCCTTCTTCTGCTTCTCCTTCTTATTCTCCTTCTGCTTCTTCTTCTTCCGCTTTACCTGCTTCTCTTTCTGCTTCTCCTTCTGCTTCTCCTTCTGTTTCTACTTCTTCTTGTACTTCTGCTTTTACTTCTGCTTCTGCTACAACTGCTACTGCTTCTACTTCTTCTGTTTCTTCTGCTTCTCCTTCTGATTTTGATTCTCTTTCTGCTTCTGCTTCTCCTTCTGCTTCTCCTTCTGCTTCTCCAGATTCTGCTTCTTCTGCTTCTCCTGCTTCTCCTTCTGCCTAAGGTTCTCCTTTTGCTAGTTCGGATTCTTATGCTTCTGCTTCTCCTGCTTCTGCTTCTTCTTCTTCCCCTCTTTCTCTTTCCGCTTCTCCTTCTGTTTCTGCTTCTCCTTCTGCTTCTGCTTCTGCTTCTTGTCCTTCTCCTGTTTCTTCTCCTTCTGCTTTTCCTGCTTTTGCTTCTTCTGCTTTTCCTATTCTCTTTCTGCTTCTCCTTCTGCTTCTGCTCCTTCTCCTTCTTCTGTTTCTTCTTCTTCTGCTTCTCCCGCTTGTGCTTCTCCTGCTTCTCCTGCTTCTCGTTCTGCTTCTCTTCGTCGGCTTCTCTTTCTATTTCTGCTTCTGCTTCTTCTGATTCTGATTCTTCTCCTTCTTCTTCTCCTTCTGCTTCTGCTTCTTCTGCATCTCCTGCTTCTCCTTCTGTATCTCCTTCTGCTTGTGCTTTTCCTTCTGCTTCTTCTTCTGCTTCGGCTTCTCCTTCTCCTTCTTCTCCGTCTGCTTCTGTTTCGTCTGCTTTTCCTGCGTCTCCTTCTGCTTCTCCTTCTGTTTCTCCTTCTCGTTCTTCTGCTATTCCTTCTGCTTCTTTTTCTGGTTCTGCATCTTCAGCTACTTCTGCTACTGATTCTGCTTCTTCTGTTTCTTCTGCTTCTCCTTCTGCTTCTCCTTCTGCTTTTGCTTCTCTTTCTGCTTCGGCTTCTCCTTCTAGTTCTCCTTCTTCTTCTCCAGATTCTGCTTCTTCTGCTTCTCCTGCTTCTCCTTCTGATTTAGGTTCTGCTTTTGGTTCTTCGGCTTCTTCTGCTTCTATTTTTCTTCTCCTTCTGTTTCTGCTTCTCTTTCTGCTTCTGCTTCTTCTCCTTCTTCTATTTCTTCTGATTCTGCTTCTCCTGCTTCTGCTTCTCCTGCTTCTCCTTCTGTTTCTCTTTATGCTTCTCATTCTGCTTCGCCTTCTTCTGCTTCTACTACTGCTTCTGCTTCTTCTTCTGCATCTTCTGTTTCAATTTCTCCTTCTTCTGCTTTTCATTCTGCTTCTGCTTCTCCTGCTTCTGTTCTTCTGCTTCTTCTGCTTCTCCTTCTCATTCTCCTTCTCTTTCTGCTTCTGCTTATCCTTCTGTTTCTCCTACTCCTAATCCTTCTCTTTCTCCTTGTTCTTCTTCTGCTTCTCGTTCTTCTTCTGCTTCTTCTGCTTGTTCGGTTTCTTCTGCTTCTACATTTCCAGCTTCTGCTGCTTCTGCTTCTCCTTCTGCTTCAGGTTCTCCTTCTGCTTCTTGGGCTTCTTCTGTTTCTTCTGCTTCTGCTTCTCCTGCTACTGCTTCTTCCGCTTCTTCTGCTTCTCTTTTGCTTCTCCTTCTGCTTCTGCTTCTCCTTCTGCTCCTTCTCTTTCTTCTGTTTCTTCTACTTCTTCTTCTTCTGCTCCTCCCGCTTCTGCTTCTTCTGCTTCTCCTGCTTGTCCTTCTCCTTCTGCTTCTCCTTCTCCTTCTTCTCCTTCTCTTTCTGCTTCTGCTTCTGCTTCTTCTGATTCTCCAACTTCTCCTTCTTCTTCTCCTTCTGTTTCTGCTTCGCTTTCTGCTTATGCATCTCCTTCTGCTTCACCTTCTGCTGCTCTTTCTCCTTCTTCTGTTTCTCCCTCTGCTACTGCTTCTTATGCTTCTTCTTTATCTTCTGCTTCTGCTTCTCCTGCTTCTGCTTCTTATGCTTCTACTGCTTCTTCTTCTCTTTGTGCTTCTGCTTCTCCTGCTTGTTTTTCTGCTTCTTCTGCTGCTTCTCCTTCTGCTGCTTCTTCTACTTCTCCTTCTGCTACTCTTTTTGCTTCTCCTTCTGCTTCTGCTTCTCCTTCTGTTTCTTCTTCTGCTCTTCTTCTGTTTTTTTTGCTTCTGTTTCTTCTTCTTCAGTTTCTTCTGATTCTACTTCTGCTTCTCCTTCTTCTCCTCTTTCTGCTTCTACTTCTGCTTCTTCTGATTCTCCTGCTTCTACTTCTTGTTCTCCTTCTGTTTATGCTTCTCTTTCTGCTTCTGCTTCTCCTTCTGCTGCTCCTTCTCCTTCTTCTTCTTCTGCTTCTCCTGCTGCTTCTTCTTCTGCTTCTGCTTTTTCTGTTTCTTCTTCTTCTGCTTCAGCTTCTGCTTCTTCTGCTTCTACTTTTGCTTCTGCTTCTCCGTCTGCTTCTGCTTCTGCTCTTCTCCTTCTTCTGTTTCTTTTGCTTCTGCTTCTCCTGCTTCTTCTTCTTCTGCTTCTCCTACTTCTCCTTCTGCTTCTCCGTCTCATTCTCCTTCTCCTTCAATTTCTCCTTCTTGTGCTTCTCATTCTGCTTCTGCTTCTGCTTCTCCTGCTTCTGCTTCTTCTGTTTCTCCTTCTGCTTCTCCTTCTGCTTCTCTTTCTACTTCTGATTCTCCTTCTGCTCCTCCTACTCCTAATCCTACTCTTTCTCCTTCTTCTTCTCCTGCTTCTCGCTCTGCTTCTGCTTCTTCTGCTTGTTCTGTTTCTTCTGCTTCTGCTTTTCCAGCTTCTGCTGCTTCTGCTTCTCCTTCTGCTTCAGGTTCTCCTTCTGCTTCTTGGGCTTCTTCTGTTTCTTCTGCTTCTGCTTCTCCTGCTACTGCTTCTTCTGCTTCTCTTTCTGCTTCTCCTTCTGCTTCTGCTTCTCCTTCTGCTCCTTCTCTTTCTTCTGTTTCTTCTTCTTCTTCTTCTTCTCCCGCTTC
>NW_012296280.1:0-4779 GCF_000151885.1 Dipodomys ordii
AATCCTTCTCTTTCTCCTTCTTATCTCTGCTTCTCGTTCTGCTTCTGCTTCTTCTGCTTGTTCTGTATCTTCTGCTTCTGCTTTTAGAGCTTCTGATGCTTCTGCTTCTCCTTCTGCTTCAGGTTCTCCTTCTGCTTCTTCAGCTTCTTCTGTTTCTTCTGCTTCTGTTTCTATTTCTGCTTCTCCTTCTGCTTTTGCTTCTCCTTCTGCTCCTTCTCCTTCTTCTGTTTCTTCTTCTTCTTCTTCTGCTTCTCCCGCTTGTGCTTCTCCTGCTTCTCCTGATTGTCCTTCTGCTTCTGCTTCTCCTTCTCCCTCTTCTGCTTCTCTTTCTGCTTCTGCTTCTTCTGATTCTCCAACTTCTCCTTCTGTTTCTGCTTCTCTTTCTGCTTCTGCATCTCCTTCTGCTTCACCTTCTGCTGCTCCTTCTCCTTCTTCTACTTTTCCTGCTTCTCCTTCTGCTTTTCCTTCTATTTCTCCTTCTCGTTCTTCTGCTATTCCTTCTGCTTCTCTTTCTGGTTCTGCATCTTCAGCTTCTTCTGCTACTGATTCTGCTTCTTCTGTTTCTTCTGCTTCTCCTTCTGCTTCTCCTTCTGCTTTTGCTTCTCTTTCTGTTTCTGCTTCTCCTTCTGGTTCTCCTTATGCTTCTCCAGATTCTGCTTCTTCTGCTTCTCCTGCTTCTCCTTCTGCTTTAGGTTCTGCTTTTGCTTCTTCGGCTTCTTCTGCTTCTATTTCTGCTTCTCCTTCTGTTTCTGTTTCTCTTTCTGCTTCTGCTTCTTCTCCTTCTTCTATTTCTTCTGATTCTGCTTCTCCTGCTTCTGCTTCTCCTGCTTCTCCTTCTGTTTCTCTTTATGCTTCTCCTTCTGCTTCTCCTTCTTCTGCTTCTACTACTGCTTCTGCTTCTCCTTCTGCATCTTCTTCTGTTTCAATTTCTCCTTCTTCTGCTTTTCATTCTGCTTCTGCTTCTTCTGCTTCTCCTGCTTCTCCTTCTCATTCTCCTTCTCTTTCTGCTTCTGCTTATCTTTCTGTTTCCCCTACTCCTAATCCTTCTCTTTCTCCTTGTTCTTCTTCTGCTTCTCGTTCTTCTTCTGCTTCTTCTGCTTGTTCTGTTTCTTCTGCTTCTACTTTTCCAGCTTCTGCTGCTTCTGCTTCTCCTTCTGCTTCAGGTTCTCATTCTGCTTCTTGGGCTTTTTCTGTTTCTTCTGCTTCTGCTTCTCCTGCTACTGCTTCTTCAGCTTCTTCTGCTTCTCTTTTGCTTCTCCTTCTGCTTCTGCTTCTCCTTCTGCTCCTTCTCTTTATTCTGTTTCTTCTTCTTCTTCTTCTTCTTCTGCTCCTCCCCCTTCTGCTTCTTCTGCTTCTCCTGCTTGTCCTTCTCCTTCTGCTTCTCCTTCTCCTTCTCTTTCTGCTTCTGCTTCTGCTTCTTCTGATTCTCCAACTTCTCCTTCTTCTTCTCCTTCTGTTTCTGCTTCGCTTTCTGCTTCTGCATCTCCTTCTGCTTCACCTTCTGCTGCTCTTTCTCCTTCTTCTGTTTCTCCCTCTGCTTCTGCTTCTTATGCTTCTTCTTTATCTTCTGCTTCTGCTTCTCCTGCTTCTGCTTCTTATGCTTCTACTGCTTCTTATTCTGCTTCTGCTTCTTCTGCTTCTACTTCTCTTTGTGCTTCTGCTTCTCCTGCTTGTTTTTCTGCTTCTTCTGCTGCTTCTCCTTCTGCTGCTTCTTCTACTTCTCCTTCTCCTCCTTCTCTTTTTGCTTCGCCTTCTGCTTCTGCTTCTTCTGTTTCTCCTGCCTGAATTTCTGATTCTACTTCTTCTGCTGCTTCTCCTTCCGCTTCTGCTTGTACTTCTGATTCTGATTCTGCTTCTTCTGCTTCTCCTGCTTCTCATTCTGCATCTCCTTCTGCTTGTGCTTCTCCTTATGCTTCTTCTTCTGCCTCTGCTTCTCCTTCTCCTTCTTTTGCTTCTCCTTTTGCTTCTGCTTCTTCTCCTTTTCCTGCTTCTCGTTCTGCTTCTGCTTCTTCTGCTTCTCCTTCTGCATCTTCTTCTGCTTCTGCTTCTCCTTCTTCTGCTCAGGTTCTGCTTCTCCTGCTCTGCTCTCTGCTCTACTGCTCTCTATGCTCTCTTCTCTCTCTCTCTCTCTCTCTCTCTCTCTCTCTCTCTCTCTCTCTCTCTCTCTCTCTCTCTCTCTCTCTCTCTCTCTTCTCTTCTCTGCTTTTGCTTTTCCTGCTTCTTCTGCTTCCACTGCTTCTCTTTCTGCTTCTCATTCTTCTTCTGCTTTTCCTTCTGCTTCTCCTATTGCTTCTGCTGCTCTTCCTTCTCCTTCTCCTACTTCTATTTCTTCTTCTGCTTCTGCTTCTTCTGCTTCTCCTGCTTCTCCTTCTGCATCTCCTTCTGCTTGTGCTTGTCCTTATGCTTCTTCTTCTGCTTCTCCTTCGCTTCTCCTTCTGCTTCTTCTGCTTCTCCTTCTAATTCTCCTTCTGCTTCTGCTTCTGTTTTTCCTTCTCCTTCTCGTTTTTCTGCTTTTCCTTCTGCTTCTCCTTCTACTTCTGCTGCAACTGCTACTGCTTCTGCTTCTTCTGTTTCTTCTGCTTCTCCTTCTGCTTTTGATTCTCTTTCCGCTTCTGCTTCTCCTTCTGCTTCTCATTCTGCTTCTCCAGATTCTGCTTCTTCTGCTTCTCCTGCTTCTCCTTCTGCTTCAGGTTCTGCTTCTGCTTCTTCGGATTCTTATGCTTCTGCTTCTCCTGCTTCTGCTTCTTCTGCTTCCCCTCCTTCTCTTTCTTCTTCTCCTTCTGTATCTGCTTCTCCTTCTGCTTCTGCTTCTTGTCCTTCTCCTATTTCTTCTTCTTCTGCTTCTCCTGTTTCTACATTTCCTGCTTGTCCTTCTGTTTCTTCTGCTTCTGCTTCAGATTGTGCTTCTTCTGTTTCTCCTTCTGTTTCTGCTTCTCCTTCTGCTTCTCATTCTGCTTCTGCTTCTCCTTCTGCTTCTCCTATTGCTTCTGCTGCCCTTCCTTCTCCTTCTCCTTCTCCTACTTCTGCTTCTCCTTCTGCTTCTGCTTCTTCTGCTTCTGCTTCTCGTTCTGCATCTTCTTCTGCTTCTGCTTCTCCTGCTGCTGCTTCTCCTGATTCTGCATTTGTGCTTTTCCTGCTTCTCTTTCTTCTTCTCATTCTTCTGCTTCTCCTTCTGCTTTTCCTATTGCTTCTGCTGCCCTTCCTTCTCCTTCTCCTTCTCCTACTTCTGCTTCTGCTTCTGCTTCTGCTTCTTCTGCTTCTCCTGCTTCTCCTTCTGCATCTTCTTCTGCTTCTGCTTCTCCTTCTGCTGCTTCTTCTGCTTCTCCTTCTTCTGCTTCTCCTTCTGATTCTCCTTCTACTTCTCCTTCTCCTTCTCGTTCTTCTGCTTTTCCTAATGCTTCTCCTTCAGCTTTTGCTACAACGACTACTGCTTCTGCTTCTTCTGTTTCTTCTGCTTCTACTTCTGCTTTTGATTCTCTTTCTGCTTCTGCTTCTGCTTCTCATTCTGCTTCTCCAGATTCTGCTTCTTCTACTTCTCCTGCTTCAGGTTCTGCTTCTGCTTCTTCGGATTCTTATGCTTCTGCTTCTTCTGTTTCCCCTCCTTCTCTTTCTGCTTCTCCTTCTGCTTTCCTTCTGCTTCTGCTACTTCTCCTTCTTCTGTTTCTTCTTCTTCAGCTTCTCCTGCTTCTTGTTCTGCTTCTCTTCGTCTGCTTATCTTTCTGCTTCTGCTTCTGCTTCTTCTGCTTCTTCTTCTTCTTCTACTCCTTCTGTTTCTGCTTCTTCTGCTTCTCCTGCTTCTCCTTCTGCATCTCCTTCTGCTTGTGTTGTCCTTATGCTTCTTCTTCTACTTCTGCTTCTCCTTCTCCGTCTACTACTGCTTCTTCTCCTTTTCCTGCTTCTCCTTCTGCTTCTCCTTCTGCTTCTCCTTCTGTTTCTCCTTCTCCTTCTTGTTCTGCTTTTCCTTCTGCTTCTCCTTCTGCTTCTGCATCTTCAGCTTCTTCTGCTACTGCTTCTGCTTCTTCTGTTTCTTCTGCTTCTCCTTCTGTTTTGCTTCTCTCTCTGCTTCTGCTTCTCCTTCTGGTTCTCCTTCTTCTTCTCCAGATTCTGCTTCTTCTGCTTCTCCTTCGGCTTCAGGTTCTTCTTCTGCTTCTTCGGCTTCTTCTGCTTCTATTTCTGCATCTCCTTCTGTTTCTGCTTCTCCTTCTGCTTCTGCTTCTTCTCCTTCTTCTATTTCTTCTCCTTCTACTTCTCCCGCTTCTGCTTCTCCTTCTTCTCCTTCTGTTTCTCTTTATGATTTTCCTTCTGCTTCTCCTTCTCCTCCTTTTTTTGCTTCTCCTTCTGCTTCTGCTTCTCCTTCTGCATCTTCTTCTGTTTCAATTTCTCCTTCTTCTGCTTTTCATTCTGCTTCTGCTTCTCCTGCTTCTGCTTCTCCTGCTTCTCCTTCTCCTTCTCTTTCTGCTTCTGCTTATCCTTTCTGTTTCTTCTACTCCAAATCCTACTCTTTCTCCTTCTCCTTCTTCTGCTTCTGCTTCTCCTGCTGCTTCCTCTTCTGCTTCTTCTGCTTTTTCTCTTTCTTCTACTTCAGATTCTGCTTATTCTGCTTCTCCTGATTCTCCTTCTGCATCTCCCTTCCAGCTTGTGCTTGGACCATTATACTGGCTACAGAATCTCCTTACACCATACATATGGAATCAACAATAGAATCAAGATACAAATGGATTGACCATTCCCCTTAATGCATATGGCTCATCTGGTTTCACTGGCTATACCATTCGGAAA
>NW_012296281.1:0-4779 GCF_000151885.1 Dipodomys ordii
TGTCCACAGCTGTGTACCACGCTGTGTAACGCTGTGTGCCCGCTGTATCTACGCTGTGTACCGCTGGGTCCCGCTGGGTCCTCGCTGTGTCCCCCGCTGTGTCCCGCTGTGTCCCCCGCTGTGTCCCGCTGTGTACCCCGCTGAGTCACCGCTGTGTCACCGCTGTGTCCCACTGTTTCCTCGCTGTGTCCTCTGCTGTCTCCCTCTCTGTCCCCTGCTGTGTCTCACGCTTTGTCCCCGCTGTGTCCCACTGTGTCCCGCTATGTCCGGCTGTGCCCCCACTGTGTCCCGTTTTGTAAAGAGATGTGCACTACGCTGTGTAACGCTGTGTCCCTGCTGTATCGACGCTGTGTCCCGCTGTGTCCTCGCTGTGTTCCCCGCTGTCTCCCGCTCTGTCCCTCGCTGTGTCTCACGCTTTGTCCCCGCTGTGTCCCACGGTGTCCCACTGTGTCCCGCTGTGCCCCCACTGTGTCCCGTTGTGTCCACAGCTGAGTACCACGCTGTGTAACGCTGTGTGCCCGCTGTATCGAAGCTGTGTCCCGCTGGGTCCCGCTGTGTCCTCGCTGTATTCCCCGCTGTGTCCCGCTGTGTCCTCGCTGTGTCCCACGCTGTGTCCTGCTGTGTCCTTGCTGTGTCCCCCGCTGGGTCCCGGTGGGTCCTGCTGTGTCCTCGCTGTGTCCCGTTGTGTCCCCAGCTGTGTCCCCCGCTATGTCCCGATGTGTCTACTGCTGTGTCCATGCTATGTCTTGCTGTGTCACGCTGTGTCCCCCGCTGTGTCCGCTGCTTTGTCCTGCTGTTTTCCCCGCTGTGTCACCAATGTGTCCCGCTGTGTCCTCGCTGTGTCCCGCTGTGTCTCGCTGTGCCCCCACTCTGTCCCGTTGTGTCCACAGCTGGGTAACACGCTGTGTAACCCTGTGTCCCCGCTGTATCGACGCTGTGTCCTGCTGGGTGCCGTTGTGTCCTCGCTGTGTTCCCTGCTGTGTCCCGCTGTGTCCCCCGCTGTGTCCTCGCTGTGTCCCCCGCTGTGTCCCGCTGTGTCCTCGCTGTGTTCCCCGCTGTGTCCCTCTTTGTCCCCCGCTGTGTCCCCCACTGTGTCCTCGCTGTGTCTCCTGCTGTGTCCCGCTGTGTCCTCACTGTGTCCCCCACTGTGTCCCACTGTGTCCCCCGCTGTGTCCTGCTGTGTCCGCTGTGTCCCCGCTGTGTGCCTGCTGTGTCCCGCTGTGTCCCGCTGTGTCCCCGCTGTGTCCCGCTGTGTCCCGCTCTGTCCCCGCTGTGTGCCCGCTGTGTCCCGCTGTGTACCCCGCTGTGTCCAGCTGTGTCACCGCTGTGTCTCGCTGTGGCCACTCTCTGTCTCCGCTGTCCCCCGCTGTGTCCCCCGCTGTGTCCCGCTGTGTCCCCCGCTTTTTCCTGCTGTGTCCCGCTGTGTAACACTGTGTCCCGTGGTGTCCCACTTTGTCCCACGTTGTGTCCCCCGCTGAGTCCCCTCTGTGTCGCCGCTGTGTCCCCCTGTGTCCTCGCTGTGTCCCCTGCTGTCTCCCGCTTTGTCTCCTGCTGTGTTCCGCTGTGTCCCGCTGTGTCCCCGCTGTGTCCCCAGCTGTGTCCCGCTGTGTACCCTGCTGTGTCCTGCTATGTTCCTGCAGTGTCCCCGCTGTGTCCCGCTGTGTCCCGCTGTGTCCTCGCTGTGTCCCCAGCTGTGTACCCCACTGTGTTCCGCGTGTCCCTGCTGTATCGACGCTGGGTCCCGCTGGGTACTGCTGTGTCATCCCTGTGTCCCCCGCTGTGTCCCGCTGTGTCCCCCGCTGTGTCTCTGCTGTGTCCCCGCTGTGTCCCGCTGTGTACTGCTGTGTCCCCCGCTGAATCCTGCTGTGTCCCAATATGTCCTCGCTCTGTCCCCCGCTGTGTCCCGTTGTGTCCTCCCTGTGCCCCCGCTGTGTCCCGCTGTGTCCCCCACTGTGTCCCCCGCTATGTCCCGCTGTGTCCCCCGCTGTGTCCCAATGTGTCCTTGCTGTGTCCCAGGCTTTGTTCCGCTGTGTCCTCGCTGTGTTCCCCGCTGTGTCCCGCTGTGTCCCCCGCTTTGTCCTCGCTGAGTCCCCCGCTGGGTCCCGGTGGGTCCTGCTGTGTCCTCGCTGTGTCCACCGCTGTGTCCCGTTGTGTTCCCAGCTGTGTCCCCCGCTATGTCCCGATGTGTCTACTGCTGTGTCCATGCTATGTCTTGCTGTGTCGCGCTGTGTCCCCCGCTGTGTCCGCTGCTGTGTCCTGCTGTTTTCCCCGCTGTGTCACCAATGTGTCCCGCTGTGTCCTCGCTGTGTCCCGCTGTGTCTCGCTGTGCCCCCACTCTGTCCCGTTGTGTCCACAGCTGGGTACCACACTGTGTAACCCTGTGTCCCCGCTGTATCGACTCTGTGTCCTGCTGGGTCCCGTTGTGTCCTCGCTGTGTTCCCCGCTGTGTCCCTCTGTGTCCGCAGCTGTATCCCCCGCTGTGTCCCGCTGTGTCCCACGCTGTGTTTCGCTGTGTCCCGCTATGTCCAGCTCGGTCCCTGCTGTGTCCCGCTGTGTGCCCGCTCTGTCCCGCTGTGTACTCCGTTGTGTCCAGCTGTATCACCGCTGTGTATCGCTTTCGCCCCTCTCTGTCTCCGCTGTCCCCTGCTGTGTCCCCCGCTGTGTCCTGCTGTGTGTCGCTGTGTCCCCCACTTTGTCCCGCTGAGTCCCCTCTGTGTCACCGCTGTGTCCCGCTGTGTACCCCGCTGTGTCCCACTATGTTCCCGCAGTGTCCCCTCTGTGTACCGCTCTTTCCCGCTTTGTCCTCTCTGTGTCCCCCGCAGTGTCCCGTTGTGTCCCCAGCTGTGGACCCCGGTGTGTCCCGCTGTGTCCCCGCTGTAACGACGCTGGGTCCCACTGGGTCCCGCTATGTCCTCCCTGTGTTCCCCGCTGTGTCCCGTTGTGTCCCCAGCTGTGTACCTCGCTGTGTCCCTCTGTGTCCCAGCAGTATCGACGCTGGGTCCCGCTGGGTCCCGCTGTGTCCTCCCTGTGTCCCACGCTGTGTCCCGCTGTGTCCGCCACTGTGTCCCGCTGTGTCTACTGCTTTGTCCCCGCTGTGTCCCGCTGTGTCCCGCTGTGTCCTCGCTGTGTCCCACGCTGTGTTCTGCTGTGGCCTCACTTCTTTCCCCGCTGTGTCCCGCTGTGGACCCCTCTGTGTCCCCTCGCTGTGTCCCGCTGTGTCCCCCGCTGTGTCCCTGCTGTGTCCCCGCTGTGTCCCGCTGTGTCCCGCTGTGTACTGCTGTGTCCCCCGCTGAGTCCCGCTGTGTCCCAATGTGTCCTCGCTCTGTCCCCCGCTGTGTACCGCTGTGTCCTTCCTGTGTCCCCCGCTGTGTCCCGCTGTGTCCCGCTGTGTCCCGCTCTGTCCTTGCTGTGTCCCCCACTGTGTGCAGCTGTGTCCTCGCTGTGTCCCCCGCTGTGTCTCGCTGTGTCCTTTTGTGTCACGCTGTTTCCACGCTGTGTCCCTGCTGTGTCCCTCTGTGTACCCCGCTGTGTCCAGCTTTGTCCCCGCCGTGTCTCGCTGTGTCCCCCGCTGTGTCCTCCGCTGAGTCCCCTCCGTATCGACGCTGTGTCCCGCTGTGTCCCGCTGTGTCCTCGCTGTGTTCCCCGCTGTGTCCCGCTGTGTCCCCCGCTGTGTCCCCCGCTATGTCCTCGCTGTGTCCCCCGCTGTGTCCCGCTGTGTTCGACTGTGTCCCGCTCTGTCCCCGCTGTGTCCTGCTGTGTCCCGCTGTGTCCCTTCTGTGTGCCCGCTGTGTCCCGCTGTGTACCCCACTGTGTCCAGCTGTATCACTGCTGTGTCCCGCTGTGGCCCTTCTCTGTCTCCGCTGTGTCCCGCTGTGTCCCCCGCTTTGTCCCACTGTGTCCCGCTGTGTCCCCCGCTTTGTCCTGCTGTGTCCCCGCAGTGTCCCGCTGTGTCCCACTGTGTCACACTGTGTCCCGTGGTGTCCCAGCTGTGTCCCACTGTGTCCCGCTGTTTCACCCGCTGTGTCCCCCGCTATGTCCTGCTGTGTCCCCCACTGTGTCCCGCTCTGTCCTTGCTGTGTCCCCCGCTGTGTCCCCCGCTGAGTCCCCGCTGTGTCACCGCTGTGTCCCGCTGTTTCCTCGCTGTGTCCCCTGCTGTCTCCGTCTCTGTCCCCCGCTGTGTTTCACGCTTTGTCCCTGCTGTGTCCCACTGTGTCCCGCTGAGTCCGGCTGTGCCCCCACTGTGTCCCGTTGTGTCCATAGCTATGTACCACGCCTTGTAACACTGTGTCCCCGCTGTATCGACTCTGTGTCCCGCTGTGTCCCTCTGTGTCCTCGATCTGTTCCCCGCTGGGTCCCGCTGTGTCCCCCGCTGTGTCCCCCGCTGTGTCCTCGCTGTGTCCCCTGCTGTGTCCCGCTGTGTCCTCACTGGGTCCACCACTGTGTCCCGCTGTGTCCCCCGCTGTGTCGCGCTGTGTCCGGCTGTGTCCCGCTCTATCCCCGCTGTGTCCCTCTGTGTCCCCGCTGTGTGCCTGCTGTGTCCCGCTGTGACTCCCGCTTTGTCCCACTGTGTCCCATTGTGTCCCTGCTGTGTCCCGCTGTGTCCCGCTGTGTCCCCGCTGTGTGCCCGCTGTGTCCCACTGTGTACCCACTGTGTCCACCTGTGTCACCGCTGTGTCTCGCTGTGGCCACTCTCTGTCTGCACTGTCCCCCACTGTGTGCCCCGCTGTGGCCCGCTGAGGACCCACTAAGACCCCCGCTTTATCATGCTGTGTCCCGCAG
>NW_012296282.1:0-1514 GCF_000151885.1 Dipodomys ordii
AAACAGAGGATCATAGTTTCAAGCTAGGATAGGTAAATAGACCATGAGTCACTTATCTTCAACTAAGAACCAAAAAGCTAAAAGTGGAGCTGTGGTTCAAATAGAAGATTGCAAGCCTGAACAAAAAGAAGAGTAGAAGAACCTAGGCCCCAAATTTAAGTCATAGTACTAGCACACATATACCATATAGATATATGGTTCCTAATATATTCGAAACCTGGTCATAGATTAAATATGAAGTGTGAAAAAGAATGTAAGTCTGAAATGACTCCGAGGTATTTTGACAAGACAACTGGAAGAGTTATCACTTAATCAAATAGTAATGAGGGATTGGTTTGTAGATAAAGATCAAAGCTCACTTTGGAAACTGTTGAGTTTGTTAAAATCAGTAGCTAGGAGTTGTCAGTAAACAGAATGCTATTAAGCACTGTAATTAAAGAAAGAACAAAGCTGGAGAAAAAAACAGAAATAATTACATGTACTCAGTGGTAACAACCATGAGAAGGAATATTATAGAACTAAGATAGAAGTAAGCCCTGGGATACAAATATGTAAAACATGACAAATGAAGAAAAGCAGTAATAAGTATGCAATGCAGACTTATATGGATAGGTATTTTTAATGTTTAAGGCCTATGAAGTGATTGTGTGATGACCTAAAATTTAAGAAATTGGTAAGGTCAACTATCCCTTGTGCCAACCATAGCTGATAGTTTAAGTAAAACAGAGCCACAATAGTGTGTCTTGACTTACCAAAGTGAAAACAGGCCAATATTTGGAAAGCCAATTTTTGGATATGTGGTTAGAGTGACAATTACTG
This sequence comes from Dipodomys ordii, assembly GCF_000151885.1. Taxonomy (NCBI): domain Eukaryota; kingdom Metazoa; phylum Chordata; class Mammalia; order Rodentia; family Heteromyidae; genus Dipodomys; species Dipodomys ordii. The sequence continues at coordinate 820 of NW_012296282.1, forward strand.
CAGTTTGTTCAAGTATCAGTCGAAGAGTACAGTTTTAGCACAATGATAGAAATCTTTCAGGGATCTGGTAGATTTCCCTCAGTCTTCAATTTTCCTTTTTTTCTGAGTACCAAAATATCATTACTGGAAGCCAGTCCCAAATTTTGCCTTTGGCAATTTATCAGATATTCAGTTTATCACATGTCCAAATAATAGAGAATGGGAACAGGTCTACATTGAGCACTAACAGGAGACAGGTCTCTGGAATTTCTCAGAAAGAGCCTTCTGCAATCGTGGGATGGATAGAGCAGGATTATATACAAAATAGACATCATAGATTGAAAGTGTTCTGCTAAATTGACACTTGAGATATTGGATGTTTTAACTGCATTGTATTGATTTTTATGAATCAATTTATTAGATACTTTATACCATATGATATTTATTAGACAATGAATTGCATGCTTATTGCATTTCCTTTGTATAAAATATACTATGTTTTGAAATTTGGTAAAAAACAGATTCGTCTTTTTATTTTTTTTAATAAGGATTACTCCTAGTTCTCAAGAGTGGGAAATGCCCTGAACATTGTAACTTCAAGTCATATGATGCCATGTGTCATATCCTATTTTCTTGTACAGACTTGGTAATAAATTATATGTAAATTTATTTTTTATTTTATTTATTTTCTATTGAGCACCTTGATATGTGTAATT
>NW_012296283.1:0-1905 GCF_000151885.1 Dipodomys ordii
CAATATATATATATTATATATATATACTGACAGTATTATATGTCATAAGGTTAAATATGACAAACGTATCAATGTCCATACTTTCCTAGCCATGATTATGTTCAGTAGAGTTAGGTGCATTACATCTCCACAGGGAAAGTCTACTGAAGTTATGATGACCTTGATCTAGATAAGGAGAATTCCGGAAAAAGGAGCCTCTCCTCAATTATGAGAAAAGATAAGTTTGGAAGTTTTTTGGTTTTTTTTTGTTTGTTTTTATTTTGGCCGGTCAAAAGGCCTGAACTTTGGGCCTGGGCACTGTCTTTCACCTCTTCAGCTCAAGGCTAGTGCTCTACCACTCAAGGCATAGTACCACTTCTGGCTTTTTCTACTTATGTGGCACTGAAGAATCGAACCCAGGGCCTCATGCATACAAGGCAAGCACTCTACCACTGAGCCACCTTCCCAGCCCAAGTATGGAAGTTTTTGAGAAGAGGGATTTGGCATTTGCTTTGCATCCTTGATTATTAATGAATAGGTATTATTTTACTCCAAATTTTTTCTCCTTTTATGTTCCATAAACAGTTACAGATGATCATCATTCCATCGCATATCTTTTTTTTTTTTTTGTCGGTCGTGGAGCTTGAACTCTGGGCCTGGGCGCTGTCCCTCAGCTCTTCAGCTCAAGGCGAATGCTCTACCACTTGAGCTACAGTGCCACTTCCGTTTTTCTGGTGGTTTAATGGAGATAGGAGTCTCACGGTCTCTCCTGCCCGGGCTGGCTTTGAACCGCGATCCTCAGATCTCAGCCTCCTGAGTAGCTAGGATTACAGGCATGAGCCACCAGTGCCCGGCTCCATCGCATATCTTTAAGTCCTTCTTTTATTTCTTTTATCATTATTATTTTGTTGTTGTAGTTTTGCTGATCCTGAAGCTTGAACTCAGGTCCTAGGCAGTGTCCCTGAGCTCAAGGCTAGTACTCTGCCACTTGAGCCACAGCACAACTTTTGGGATTTTCAGCCTTGGCTTGCTTTGAAGCATAATACTCAGATCTCAGCCTCCTGGGTAGCTAGGATTACAGGTGTGAGCCACCAGTGCCCAGCAAGTCCCTCTCTTTTAGATATTATTCTAAAAGCCTCCTGTCCAAGGTCACTCCTAAGAGAGTAAATGGACCTATACCAATAGTTCCTTCAAACTCTTATCTCCTGTTATGTCTATGGTGTGTCTTTTGCATCATATCCTGGACCTAATTCACTGTTCTCTTTCCAATCCATGATTCTAATAATTACCTAAATTTTGTGGCTATAATGGCTATAAACCCTAAATCACTCAACTATTAATTTCATTTAAATTTTTTTCAATATGATTGTTCTTCAGTACAAATCTGAGCTTATACTCATCTCTTCCAACTACCTCTTGGCATGAGCATAGCCTGGGCCTATTCTACCTCAAATGCAAGAGGTTAGCCATAGAATAGCCTACAGTAATCCTGCCTAGGAGTCCGGACAAGTAGTTGAGTTCCAGAAAGAAGCAATGCATTCCTGGCATGGGAAGGGATGAGAGAGACAACAGCCTAGAGAGCAAACTGACAGTCACAACATTTAACAACTTCTCTTTTGGAGAAACTGACCTCCTGCAAAGTTTCAGTGAGATAACTCACCTAGCGAATTTTCGTATATGAAGGAAATTGTCATGTTTCACTACACAACTCACTTGTAGTCCAAGAGAGGGTCATTCTTTTGTGTCCTCCTTAGGCCCAGTCTCATGTTATCTCCATCTTAGACTTTGCTTATAGTCTGTTCCTTCCAGAAGGTCCTTGATGAAGAAAGTGTGATCTTTTGGCTTCTGACTGGCCCTGTGGGAACTGAGGCCACTTTTAGTTTTGAACCTGTTCTTTCTGACATTGGGAAAGCTCATTCTCTGAGT
>NW_012296284.1:0-1360 GCF_000151885.1 Dipodomys ordii
AGGATCACTCACATCATTTGGTAATGACATCATAAGATTAGGAAATAAAAGTAATATATTACTACTAAATTAGTAACTCATCTATTGTACATCACAACTGTTCTGTCAAAAGGTAGCTGTCCTAGTTGTATTTTGATGAGGGAAATGGAGCACATTCTTTCCTAACTGAGTTCTACTGAGTATCTTCATCCCTTACCCCAGGTTGTTCTCACTCTCTACTTCTCTGTTACTTTCCTTTGCTGGATTCAATCAATGACACTTGAAAGTGTTATCATTCATCTTCAGACATGTAATTACATTTTCTTCTAATCCATTTGTTATGAAATAAAACAAATTATGTGGAAATATATTTCTATGGTAAATTTTCTCCATGGCATATTTATTTGATGATATTAAGTATTATTTTTAAAGTTTCAACTTTAAAACTTGAGGAAAATATTTTGTTACTATTAGCACTAACTATTTGCACATTTTTTTTTGTATTTTTCCATGTCTGTGTATTTGGTATTAACCTTCTAACATTGTCTTTTTTCCCAACTGTTGCCTTCTTAAAATTTCAAGTTACAAGCTATATATAATTGTCCTGTATGTGTGCAGTGATATATTTAAATTTTGATCTGATAGCCACATATTATAGGATATCATCAACCTATTGTAACTTCTCTGAAAATAAATAGGGAGGTCCTCAACTGCATGGATCAACTAGATTTAACAGACATCTACCAAATATTTCGGCCAGCACCATCAGAATACACGTTTTCCTCAGAAGCACATGGGATATTTTTCAAAATAGACCACATTTTAGGTCACAAAGGAAACTTCTCTAAATTCAGAAACATTGTACTTTTACCTTGTGTTCTCTCAGACAACAAGGGAATAAAATTAGAACTCAACACCAAAAGCCACCAAAGAAAGTCCTGAAACATAGGGAGGCTGAACAACACACTGTTGAATCACCAGTGGATCATGGAAGTGATTAGAAAGGAAATTCAAATATTCATGATATTTAACAAAAATTAACACACAATTACCAGCTCCTCTGGGAAACATCAAATATAGTACTCAGAGGCAGTTTAGAGCTCTGAGTTCCTACACCAACAAATTGGAGAGATCTGAAGCCAACAATTTAATGAGACATCTGAACATCCTAGAAAAAGAGCAAAAAGATAAATCCCAGTCCAGGAGACAGAAAGCAATAGTTAAAATTACATCAAAATTAAACGAATTAGTTTTAAAAATGATAAAAATAATCAACAAAACAAAGAGTTGGTTCTTTGAAAAAATTAACAAAACTGATAGACCCTTAGCAAATCTTATCAGAAAAAGAGAGAGAGCACACCCAAGTAAATAAACTCAGAGA
>NW_012296285.1:0-4779 GCF_000151885.1 Dipodomys ordii
TGTCCCCAGCTGTGTCCCACTGTGTCCCCGCAGGGTCACTGCTGTTTCCCGCTGTGTCCCGCTGTGTTCCGTGGTGTCCCTCTTTGTCTCCCGCTGTGTCCCCTGCTGAGTCCCCGCTGTGTCCCGCTGTGTCCTCGCTGTGTCCCCCGCTGTCTCCCGCTCTGTCCCCCGCTGTGTCTCATGCTTTGTCCCCGCTGTGTCCCACTGTGTCCCGCTGTGCCCCCACTGTATTTCGTTGTGTCCACAGCTGTGTACCACGCTGTGTAACGCTGTGTGCCCGCTGTATCTACGCTGTGTCCCGCTGGGTCCCGCTGGGTCCTCGCTGTGTCCCCCGCTGTGTCCCGCTGTGTCCCCCGCTGAGTCCCCGCTGTGTCACCGCTGTGTCCCGCTGTCTCCTCGCTGTGTCCCCTGCTGTCTCCCTCTCTGTCCCCTGCTGTGTCTCACGCTTTGTCCCTGCTGTGTCCCACTGTTTCCCGCTGTGTCCGGCTGTGCCCCCATTGTGTCCCGTTGTGTAAACAGATGTTTACTACGCTGTGTAATGCTGTGTCCTCGCTGTATCGACGCTGTGTCCCACAGTGTCCCGCTGTGTCCTCGCTGTGTTCCCCGCTGTCTCCCGCTCTGTCCCTCGCTGTGTCTCACGCTTTGTCCCCGCTGTGTCCCACTGTGTCCCGTTGTGTCCGGCTGTGCCCCCACTGTGTCCCGTTGTGTCCACAGCTGAGTACCACGCTGTGTAACGCTGTGTGCCCGCTGTATCGACGCTGTGTCCCGCTGGGTCCCGCTGTGTCCTCGCTGTGTTCCCCGCTGTGTCCCGCTGTGTCCCCCGCTGTGTCCTCGATGTGTCCCCCGCTGTGTCCTGCTGTGTCCTCGCTGTGTCCCCCGCTGGGTCCCGGTGGGTCCTGCTGTGTCCTCGCTGTGTCCACCGCTGTGTCCCGTTGTGTCCCCAGCTGTGTCCCCCGCTATGTTCCGATGTGTCTACTGCTGTGTCCATGCTATGTCTTGCTGTGTCGCGCTGTGTCCCCCGCTGTGTCCGCTGCTTTGTCCTGCTGTTTTCCCCGCTGTGTCACCAATGTATCCCGCTGTGTCCTCGCTGTGTCCAGCTGTGTCTCGCTGTGCCCCCACTCTGTCCCGTTGTGTCCACAGCTGGGTACCACGCTGTGTAACCCTGTGTCCCCGCTGTATCGACGCTGTGTCCTGCTGGGTGCCGTTGTGTCCTTGCTGTGTTCCCCGCTGTGTCCCGCTGTGTCCCCCGCTGTGTCCTCGCTGTGTCCCGCTGTGTCCCAGCAGTATCGACGCTGGGTCCCGCTGTGTCCCGCTGTGTCCTCCCTGTGTCCCACGCTGTGTCCCGCTGTGTCCGCCACTGTGTCCCGCTGTGTCTACTGCTTTGTCCCCGCTGTGTCCCGCTGTGTCCCGCTGTGTCCTCGCTGTATCCCACGCTGTGTTCTGCTGTGGCCTCAGTTTTTTCCACGCTGTGTCCCGCTGTGTACCCCTCTGTGTCCCCCCGCTGTGTCCCGCTGTGTCCCCCGCTGTGTCCCTGCTGTGTCCCCGCTGTGTCCCGCTGTGTCCCGCTGTGTACTGCTGTGTCCCCCGCTGAGTCCCGCTGTGTCCCAATGTGTCCTCGCTCTGTCCCCCTCTGTGTACCGCTGTGTCCTTCCTGTGTCCCCCGCTGTGTCCCGCTGTGTCCCGCTGTGTCCCGTTCTGTCCTTGCTGTGTCCCCCACTGTGTGCAGCTGTGTCCTCGCTGTGTCCCCCGCTGTGTCTCGCTGTGTCCTTTTGTGTCACGCTGTTTCCCCGCTGTGTCCCTGCTGTGTCCCTCTGTGTACCCCGTTGTGTCCAGCTTTGTCCCCGCCGTGTCTCGCTGTGTCCCCCGCTGTGTCCCGCTGTGTCCCCTGCTGAGTCCCCGCTGTGTCCCCGCTGTGTCCCGCTGTGTCCCCCGCTGTGTCCCGCTGTGTCCCGCTGTGTCCTTGCTGTGACCCGCTCTGTCCCCACTGTATCGATGCTGTGTCCCGCTGTGTTCCGCTGTGTCCTCGCTGTGTTCCCCGCTGTGACCCGCTGTGTACCCCTCTGTGTCTCCCGCTGTGTCCCGCTGTGTCCCCCGCTCTGACCCGCTGTGTCCCGCTTTGTCCCCCACTGTGTCCCTGCTGTGTCCCCGGTGTGTCCCACTGTGTCCCGCTGTGTACTGCTGTGTCTCCCGCTGAGTTCCGCTGTGTCCCGCTGTGTCCCCAGTGTGTGCCCGCTGTGTTCCTCTGTGTACCCCGCTGTGTCCAGCTGTGTCCCCGCTGTGTCCCGCTGTGTCCCCGTCCCCTGCTGTCCCCCGCTGTGTACCCCGTGGTGTCCCGCTGTGTCTCGCTGTGGCCCTGCTTTGTCCCGCTTTGCCCCTGCTGTGTCACCATTCTGTCCCGCTGTGTCACACTGTGTCCCGTGTTGTCCCGCTTTTTCCCCCGCTGTGACCTCGAAATGTTTCCAGCTGTGTCCCGCTGTGTACCACTCTGTGTCCCCCGCTGTGTCCCGCTGTGTACCCGCTGTGTCCCTCTATGTTCCCTCAGTGTCCCAGCTGTGTCCCGCTGTGTCCTCGCTGTGTCCACCGCTGTGTCCCGTTGTGTCCCCAGCTGTGTACCCCGCTATGTCCCGCGGTGTCCCCGCTGTATCGACGCTGTGTCCTGCTGGGTCCCGCTGTGTCCCCCGATGTGTCCCTTTGTGTCCCCAGCTGTGTACTCCGCTGTGTCCCGCTGTGTACCCCGCTGTGTCCCGCTATGTTCCCGCAGTGTCCCCGCTGTGTCCCGCTGTGTCCTCGCTGTGTCCCCCGCTGTGTCCCTGCTGTGTCCCTGCTGTGTCCCGCTGTGTCCTGCTGTGTCCTCGATATGTCCCACGCTGTGTTCCGCTGTGTCCCCCGCTGTGTCCTGCTGTGTCCCGCTGTGTCCCCCGCTGTGTCCCGCTGTGTCCTGCTGTGTCCCCCGCTGTGACCCGCTGTGTCCCGCTGTGTCCCCCGCTGTGTCCCCACTGTGTGCCCTCTGTGTCCCGCTGTGTACCCCGCTGTGTCCAGCAGTGTCCCCGCTGTGTCCCGCTTTGTCCCCTCTCTGTCCCCTGCTCTCCCCCGCTGTGTCCCCCGCTGTGTTCCCACTGTGTACCGCTGTGTCGCCCGCTTTGTCCCGCTGGGCCCCTGCAGTGTCCCCCGCTGTGTCCTACTGTGTCACACTGTGTCCCGTGTTGTCCTACTTTGGCCCCCCGCTGTGACCTCGCTGTGTTTCTCGCTGTGTCCCGCTGTGTACCCTTCTGTGTCTCCCGCTGTGTCCCGCTGTGTACCCTGCTGTGTCCAGCTGTGTCCTCGCTGTGTCCCCCGCTGTCTCCTGCTTTGTCCCACGCTGTGTCCCGCTGTGACCCGCTGTGTCCTCGCTGTGTCCCCCGCGGTGTCCCGCTGTGTCCCCGCTGTGTCCACTGCTGTGTCCCGCTGTGTACCCCGCTGTGTCCCGCTATGTCCCTGCAGTGTCCCCGCTGTGTCCCGCTGTGTCCCACTGTGTCCCGTGGTGTCCCAGTTTGTCCCCCGCTGTGTCCCCTGGTGAGTCCCCGCTGTGTCCCGCTGTGTCCCCCACTGGTTCCCGCTGTGTCTACTGCTGTGTCCCTGCTGTGTCCCGCTGTGTCCCGGTGTGTCCTCACTGTGTCCCACGCTGTGTTCCGCTGGGTCCTCGCTGTGTCCCAAGATGTGTCCCTGCTGTGTCCCCACTGTGTCCTGCTGTATACTGCTGTGTCCCCCGCTGAGTCCCGCTGTGTCCCCGCTGTGTCCCGCTGTGTCCCCCATGTGTCCCGCGCTGTGTCCCAGTGTGTCCCGCTGTGTCCCCCACTGTTTCCCCTGCTGTGTCCGGCTGTTTCCCCTGCTGTGTCCCGCTGTGTCCACTGCTGTGTCCCCGCTGTGTCCCACTTTTTCCCCGGCTGTGTCCCGCTGTGTCCTCACTGTGTCCCCCGCTGTGTCCCAATGTGTCCTCTCTGTGTCCCCTGCTGTGTCCCGCTGTGTCCCCCGCTTTGTCCCGCTGTGTCCCACTGTGTCCCCACTGTGTCCCGCTCTGTCCCGCTGTGTCCCGTTGTGTCCCCTGTGTGCCCACTGTGTCCCGCTGTGTACCCCGCTGTGTCCAACTGTGCCCCGCTCTGTCCCGCTGTGGCCCTTCTCTGTCTACGCTGTCTCCCGCTGTGTCCCCCGCTGTGTCCCGCTGTGTCCCGCTGTGTCCCCCGCTTTATCCTGCTGTGTCCCCGCAGTGTCCCCGCTGTGTCCCGCTGTGTCACACTGTGTCCCGTGGTGTCCCACTTTGTCCCCCGCTGTGTCCCCCGCTGTGCCCTCCGCTGAGTCCCCTCTGTATCGACGCTGTGTCCCGCTGTGTCCCGCTGTGTCCTCGCTGTGTTCCCCGCAGTGTCCCGCTGTGTCCCCCGCTGTGTCCCCCGCTATGTCCTCGCTGGGTCCCCCGCTGTGGCCCGCTGTGTCCCCCGCTGTGTCCCGCTGTGTCCGACTGTGTCCCGCTCTGTCCCCGCTGTATCCCGCTGTGTCCCGCTGTGTCCCCACTGTGTGCCCGCTGTGTCCCGCTGTGTACCCCGCTGTGTCCAGCTGTGTCACCGCTGTGTCCCGCTGTGGCCCTTCTCTGTCTCCGCTGTGTCCCGCTGTGTCCCCTGCTTTGTCCCCCTGTGTCCCGATGTGTCCCCCGTTTTGTCCTGCTGTGTCCCCGCAGTGTCCCGCTGTGTCCCACTGTGTCACACTGTGTCCCGTGGTGTCCCCGCTGTGTCCCGCTGTGTCCCGCTG
>NW_012296286.1:0-4778 GCF_000151885.1 Dipodomys ordii
GCTTCAGCTTCTTCAGCTTCTTCCTGTTTCTTCTGCTTCTGCTTCTTCAGCTATCTTCAGCTAATCAAGCTTCTCTTTCTGCTTCTCATTCAGACTAAAGCATACTCCTTCTGCTTCAGCTATTCTCCATCTTCTGTTTCTTTTGCTTCTGTCTCTTCTGCTTCTTCTTCATCTATATCTTCTGATTCTACTTCTGCTTCTCCTTCTTCTCTTCTTTCTGCTTCTACTTCTGCTTCTTCTGATTCTCGTGCTTCTCCTTCTTGTTCTCCTTCTATTTCTGCTTCTCTTTCTGCTTCTGCTTCTCCTTCTGCTGCTCCTTCTCCTTCTCCTACTTCTGCTTCTCCCACTGCTTCTGCTTCTTTTGCTTATTCTTTTTCTTCTGCTTCTGCTTCTCCTGCTTCTGCTTCTACTGCTTCTCCTTATGCTTCCCCTTATGCTGCTGCTTCTTCTTCTTCTTCCTCTTCTTCTCCTTCTTTTTCGTCTACTTCTTCTTCCTTTCTTTCTTCTGCTTCTGCTTTTCCTGCTTCTTCTGCTTCTACTGTTTCTCTTTCTGCTTCTCATTCTGCTTCTGCTTCTCCTTCTGCTTCTCCTATTGCTTCTGCTGCACTTTCTTCTCCTTCTCCTTCTCCTACTTCTGCTTCTCCTTCTGCTTCTGCTTCTTCTGCTTCTCCTGCTTCTCGTTCTGCATCTTTTTCTGCTTCTGCTTCTCCTTCTGCTGCTTCTTCTGCTTCTGCTACTCCTTCTTCTGATTCTCCTTCTGATTCTCCTTCTACTTCTCTTTCTGCTGTTCCTTCTCCTTCTTCTGCTTCTCCCTCTGATTCTTCTTCTTATGCTTATTCTTTTTCTTCTGCTTTTCCTGCTTCTTCTGCTGCTTCTTCTGCTTCTACTTCTTCTTATGCTTCTCCTTCTCCTTCTCCTTCTCCTTCTTCTTCTTCTTCTTCTTCTTCTCCTTCTTCTTCTTCTTCTTCTTCTTCTTCTTCTTCTTCTTCTTCTTCTTCTTCTTCTTCTTCTTCTTCTTCTTCTTCTTCTTCTTCTTCTTTTTCTCATCTTTATTCTGCTTCTTCTTTTCCTGCTTCTTCTGCTTCTACTCCTTCTCTTTCTTCTTCTCATTCTGCTTCTGCTTCTCCTTCTGCTTCTCCTATTGCTTCTGCGGCTCTTCCTTCTCCTTCTCCTACTTCTACTTCTCCTTCTGCTTCTGCTTCTTCTGCTTCTCCTGCTTCTCGTTATGCATCTTCTTCTGCTTCTGCTTCTCCTTGTGCTGCTTCTTCTGCTTCTGTTTCTCTTTCTGTTTCTCCTTCTGCTTCTTCTGCTTCTCCTTCTGATTCTCCTTCTCCTTCTGCTTCTGTTTCTCTTTCTCCTTCTTGTTCTCCTGCTTTTCCTTCTGCTTCTCCTTCTGCTGTAACTGCTACTGCTTCTGCTTCTTCTGTTTCTTCTGCTTCTCCTTCTGTTTTGATTCTCTTTCTGCTTCTGCTTCTCCGTCAGCTTGTCATTCTGCTTCTACAGATACTGCTTCTTCTGCTTCTCCTTCTGCTTCAGGTTCTGCTTCTGCTTCTGCTTCTTGTCCTTCTCCTGTTTCTTCTGCTTCTGCTTCTCCTGTTTCTGCATCTCCTGCTTCTCCTTCTGCTGCTCTTTCTGCTTCTCCTGCTGCTTTTCCTTCTGTTGCTCTTTCTTCTGCTTCTCTTTCTGCTTCTCCTTCTGTTTCTCCTTGTCCTTCTCGTTCTTCTGCTTTTCCTTCTTCTTCTCCTTCTGCTTCTGCATCTTCTGCTTCTTCTGCTACTGCCTCTGCTTCTTCTGTTTCTTCTGTTTCTCCTTCTGCTTTTGCTTCTCTTTCTGCTTCTGCTTCTCCTTCTGCTTCTCCAGGTTCTGCTTCTTCTGCTTCTCCTGCTTCTCCTTCTGCTTCAGGTTCTGCTTCTGCTTCTTCGGCTTCTTCTGCTTCTGCTTCTCCTGCTGCTGCTTCTCCTGCTTCTCCTGCTTCTCTTTCTGCTTTTCCTTCTGTTTCTGCTTCTCCTTCTGCTTCTGCTTCTTCTCCTTCTTCTGTTTCTTCTGCTTCTGCTTCTCCTGCTTCTGCTTCTCCTGCTTCTCGTTCTGCTTCTCTTTCTGCTTCTCTTTCTGCTTCTCCTTCTCCTTCTTCTGCTTCTCCTTCTGCTTCTGCTTCAATTTCTCCTTCTGCTTCTCCTTCTGCTTCTGCTTCTCCTTCTGCTTCTGCTCTTCTCCTTCTTCTGTTTCTTTTGCTTCTGTTTCTTCTGCTTGTTCTTCTTCTGCTTCTTCAGATTCTACTTCTGCTTCTCCTTCTCCTCTTTCTGCTTCTACTCCTGCTTCTTCTGATTATCCTGCTTCTCCTTCTTGTTCTCCTTTTTTTCTGCTTCACTTTCTGCTTCTGCTTCTCTTTCTGCTGCTCCTTCTCCTTCTCCTTCTTCTGCTTCTCCCACTGCTTCTGCGTCTGCTTCATTTGCTTATTCTTTATCTTCTGCTTCTCCTGCTTCTGCTTCTCCTGCTTCTGCTTCTCCTGCTTCTCCTTCTACTGCCTCTCCTTCTTCTTCTTCTTCTTCTTCTTCTTCTTCTTCTTCTTCTTCTTCTTCTTCTTCTTCTTCTTCTTCTTCTTCTTCTTCTTCTTCTTCTTCTCCTCCTCCTCCTCCTCCTTCTTCTTCTTCTTCTTCTTCTTCTTCTTCTTCTTCTTCTTCTTCTTCTTCTTCTTCTTCTTCTTCTTCTTCTTCTTCTTCTTCTTCTTCTTCTTCTTCTTCTTCTTCTTCTCTTTCGTCTGCTTCTGCTTTTCCTGCTTCTTCTGTTTCTACTGGTTCTCTTTCTGCTTCTCATTCTGCTTCTGCTTCTCCTCTTCCTTCTGCTGCCCTTCCTTCTCATACTCCTTCTCCTACTTCTGCTTCTCCTGCTTTTGCTTCTTCTGCTTCTCCTGCTTCTCCTTCTGCATCTTCTTCTGCTTCTGCTTCTCCTTCTGCTGCTCCTTCTGCTGCTTCTTCTGCTTCTGCTTCTCCTTCTTCTGCTTCTCCTTCTTCTGCTTCTCCTTCTGCTTCTCCTTCTGCTGCTCCTTCTGCTTCTCGTTCTGCTTCTGATTCTCCTTCTGCTCTTCCTACTCCTAATCCTTCTCTTTCTCCTTCTCCTTCTTCTTCTTCTGCTTCTCGTTCTGCTTCTGCTTCTGCTTCTTCTGCTTGTTCTGTTTCTTCTGCTTCAGGTCCTGCTTCTGCTTCTTCAGCTTCTTCTGTTTCTTCTGCTTCTGCTTCTCCTGCTACTGCTTCTTCTCCTTCTCTTTCTGCTTCTCCTTCTGCTTCTGCTTCTCCTTCTGCTCCTTCTCCTTCTTCTGTTTCTTCTTCTTCTTCTTCTTCTTCTGCTTCTCCCGCTTCTGCTTCTCCTTCCTTTCCTATGCTTCTGCTTCTCCTTCTCCTTCTTCTGCTTCTCTTTCTGCTTCTGCTTCTTCTGATTCTCCAACTAATCCTTCTTATTCTCCTTCTGTTTCTGTTTCTCTTTCTGCTTCTCCATCTCCTTCTGCTTCACCTTCTGCTGCTCCTTCTCCTTCTTCTGTTTCTCCCTCTGCTTCTGCTTCTGCTTCTTATGTTTCTACTTGTTCTTCTGCTTCTGCTTCTCCTTCTGCTTCTTATGCTTCTACTGGATCTTCTTCTGCTTCTGCTTTTTCTGCTTCTACTTCTCTTTCTGCTTCTGCTTCTCCTGCTTGTTTTTCTGCTTGTTCTGTTGCTTCTCCTTCTGCTGCTTCTTCTACTTCTCCTTCTGCTTCTCTTTTTGCTTCTCTTTCTGCTTCTGCTTCTTCTGTTTCTCCTGCCTGAATTTCTGGTTCTACTTGTTCTGTTGCTTCTCCTTCTGCTTCTGCTTCTACTTCTGCTTCTGTTAGTGCTTCTTCTGCTTCTTCTCTTTCGGCTTCTCCTGCTTCTGCTTCTTGTGCTTCTCCTGCTTCTCTTTCTGCTTCTCATTCTGCTTCTGCTTCTGCTTCTGCTTCTCCTCCTTCTCCTTCTCCTACTTCTGCTTCTCCTTCTGCTTCTGCTTCTACTTCTGCTTCTGTTAGTGCTTCTTCTGCTTCTTCTCTTTCGGCTTCTCCTGCTTCTGCTTCTTCTGCTTCCCCTCCTTCTCTTTCTGCTTCTCCTTCTGTTTCTGCTTCTCCTTCTGCTTCTTGTCTTTCTCCTGTTTCTTCTGCTTCTGCTTCTCCTGTTTCTGCATCTCCTGCTTCTCCTTCTGCTGCTCTTTCTGCTTCTCCTGCTGCTTTTCCTTCTCCTGCTCCTTCTTCTGTTTCTCTTTCTGCTTCTCCTTCTGTTTCTCCTTCTCCTTCTCGTTCTTCTGCTTTTCCTTCTGCTTCTCCTTCTGCTTCTGCATCTTCTTCTTTTTGCTACTGCCTCTGCTTCTTCTGTTCCTTCTGCTTCTCCTTCTGCTTTTGCTTCTCTTTCTGCTTCTGCTTCTCCTTCTGCTTCTCCAGATTCTGCTTCTTCTGCTTCTCTTGCTTCTCCTTCTGCTTCAGGTTCTGCTTCTGCTTCTTCGGCTTCTTCTGCTTCTGCTCCTCCTGCTGCTGCTTCTTCTGCTTCTCCTGCTTCTCTTTCTGCTTTTCCTTCTGTTTCTGCTTCCCCTTCTGCTTCTGCTTCTTCTCCTTCTTCTATTTCTTCTGCTTCTGCTTCTCCTGCTTCTGCTACTCCTGCTTCTCGTTCTGCTTCTCTTTCTGTTTCTGCTTCTCCTTCTGCTTCTGCTTCTACTTCTGCTTCTGTTAGTGCTACTTCTGCTTCTTCTCTTTCGGCTTCTCCTGCTTCTGCTTCTTCTGCTTCCCC
>NW_012296287.1:0-4778 GCF_000151885.1 Dipodomys ordii
ATCACCTGCTGTGTCCCACTGTGTCCCCCTTGTGTCCCCCGCTGTGTCCTGCTGTGTCGTCGCTGTGTCCCCAGCTGTGTCCCGCTGTGTCCACACTGTGTTCCCCAGGTGTCCCGCTGTGTACCCCGCTGTGTCCCGCTGTGTCATGCTGTGTCCCGCTCTTTCTCCACTGTGTCCCGGTGTGTCCCGCTGTGTCCCTTCTGTGTGCCCGGTGTGTCCCGCTGTGTACCCCGCTTTGTCTAGCTGTGTCACTGCTGTGTCCCGCTGTGTACTGCTGTGTCCCCCGCTGAGTCCCGCTGTGTCCCCGCTGTGTCCCAATGTGTCCTCGCTGTATCCCTCCCTGTGTCCCGCTGTGTCCCCCTTATGTCCCCCGCTGTGTCCCGCTGAGTTCCTCTGTGTCCCCTGCTGTGTCCCCCGCTCTGTCCCACTGTGTCCCCCTCTGTGTCCCGCTGTGTCCCTCTGTGTACTGCAGTGTCCCCCGCTGAGTCCCGCTGTGTCCCCGCTGTGTCCCAATGTGTCTTCACTGTGTCCCCCGCTCTGTCCCCCTCTGTCCCCCGCTGTGTCCCGCTGTGTCCACTGCTGTGTCCACATTGTGTCCCGCTGTTTCCCCCGCTGTGTCCCGCTGTGTCGTCACTGTGTCCCGCTGTGTCCTTGCTGTGTCCACCGTGTGTCCCGCAGTGTACCCTGCTGTGTCCCCCGTGTGTCCCGCTGGGTACCCCGCTGTTTCCCGCTGTGTCACGCTTTGTCCCGCTCTTTCCCCACTGTGTCCCTTTGTATCCCGGCTGTGTGCCCACTGTGTTCCACTGTGTAATCTGCTGTGTCTTGCTTTGTACCCGTTGTGTCTCACTGTGTCCCCTGCTCTGTCCCCCGCTGTGTCCCGCCTTGTCCCCCTCTGTGTCCCGCTGTGTCCTGCTGTGTCCCCCGCTGTGTCCCGCTGTATCCACGCAGTGTCCCGCTTTATCCCACTGTGTCCCGCTGTGTTCCGTGTTGTCCCGTTTGTGCCCCTCAGTGTCCCCCGCTGTGTCCCAACTGTGTCCCCGCTGTGTCCCGCTGTGTCCTCTATGTGTCCCCTGCTGTGTCCTGCTCTGTTCCCCCTGTGTCGCCCACTTTGTCCCAACTGTGCCCCGCTGTGTCCCGCTGTGTCCCGCTGTATCCCGCTATGTCCCCCACTATGTCCCGTTGTGTCCCCAGCTGTGTACCCCGCTGTGTCCCGCTGTGTCCCCGCTGTATCGAAGCTATGTCCCGCTGGGTCCCGCTGTGTCCTCTTTGTGTACCCCGCTGTGTCCCACTGTGTCCCCCGCTGTGTCCTTCGCTGGGTTCCGCTGTGTCCCCTGCTGTGTCCCGCTGTATCCTCCCTGTGTCCCCTGCGGTGTCCCGCTGTGTCCCCTGCTGTGTCACTCGCTGTGTCCCTGCTGTGCCCCACTGTGTCGCACTGTGTCCCGCTGTGTCCTGCTGTGTCCACCGCTGAGTCCCGCTGTGTACCCGCTGTGTCCCAATGTGTCCTCGCTGTGTCCCCCGCTGTGTCCAGCTGTGTACCGCTGTGTCCCTCTGTGGCACCTGCTGTATCCCCGCTCTGTCCCGCTCTGTGCCCCGCTTTGTCCGGCTGTGTCCACTGCTGTGACCCCATTGTGCCTTGCTGTGTCCGGCTCTGTACCCCACTGTGTCCAGCTGTGTCCCCGCTGTGTCCCGCTGTGTCCCCCACTGTGTCCCAATGTGTCCCATGCTGTGTCCCCCACTGTGTCCCGCTGTGTCCCCTGCTGTGTCTGGCTGTGTCCCCTGCTGTGTCCCGCTGTGTCCACTGCTGTGACCCCGTTGTGCCTTGCTGTGTCCCACTGTGTCCCCCACTGTGTCCCGCTGTGTCCTCGCTGTGTCCCATTGTGTTCCCGCTGTTTCCCCGCTGGGTCCTGCTGGGTCCCGCTGTGTCCCGCTGGGTCCCCCGCTTTGTCCCGCTGTGTCCCCGCAGTGTCCCCGCTGTGTCCCGCTGTGTCCCACTGTGTCCTGTGGTGTCCCGATTTGTACCCCGCTATGTCCCCTGCTGAGTCCCCTCCGTGTCCCCGCTGTGTCCCGCTGTGTCCCCCTCTGTGTCCCGCTGTGTCCCCCGCTGTGTCCTGCTGTGTCCCGCTGTGTCCTGCTGGGTCCTGCTGGGTCCGAGCTGTGTCCCCGCTGTGTCCCGCTGTGTCCCCGCAGGTTCACCGCTGTTTCACGCTGTGTCCCGTGGTGTCCCGCTTTGTCCCCCGCTGTGGCCCCCCCTCAACCACCTGTGTCCCCGCTGTGTCCCGCTGTGTCCTCGCTGTGTCCGCCTCTGTCTCCTGCTCTGTCCACCGCTGTGTCTCACGCTTTGTCCCCGCTGGGTCCCGCTGTGTTCCTCTCTGCCCCCCACTGTGTCCCCCGCTGATTCCTCTATGTGTCGCCGCTGTGTCCCGCTGTGTCCTCGCTGTGTCCCCTGCTGTCCCCCTCTTTGTCCCACGCTTTGTCCCCGCTGGGTCCCGCTGTGTCCCGCTCTGTCCCCCACTGTGTCCCCCGCTGAGTCCTCTATGTGTCGCCGCGGTGTCCCGCTGTGTCCTCGCTGTGTCCCCTGCTGTCTCCCACTTTGTCCCACGCTGTGTCACGCTGTGTTCCGCTGTGTCCTTGCTGTGTCCCCCGCTGTGTCCTGCTGTGTTCCAGCTGTGTCCCAAGCTGTGTCCCGCTGTGTCCCGCTGTGTGCCCCGCTGTGTCCCACTATGTTCCCGCAGTGTCCCTGCTGTGTCCCCGCTGTGTCCTCGCTGTGTTCCCCGCTGTGTCACGCTGTGTCCCCCGCTGTGTCCCGCTGTGTCTACTGCTGTGTCCCCACTGTGTCCCCCTGTGTCTCGCTGTGTCCCGCTGTGTCCTCGCTGTTTCCCATGCTGTGTTCTGCTGTGTCCTCGCTGTGTCCCCCGCTGTGTCCCGTTGTGTCCCCAGCTGTGTACCCCGCTGTGTCCCGCTGTGTCCCCGCTGTATCGACGTTGTATCCCTCTTGGTCCCGCTGTGTCCTCGCTGTGTTCCCCGCTGTGTCCTGCTGTTTACCCCTCTGTGTCCCCCGCTGTGTCCCGCTGTGTCCCGCTGTGTACTGTTGTGTCTCCCACTGAGTCCCGCTGTATCCCCGCTGTGTCCCAATGTGTCCTCGCTGTGTCCCGCCCTGGGTCTCGCTGTGTCCCCGCTGTGTTCCAATATCTCCTCGCTGTTTCCCACGCTGTGTTCTGCTGTGTCCTCGCTGTGTTCCCCGCTGTGTCCTGCTGTTTACCCCTCTGTGTCCCCCGCTGTGTCCCGCTGTGTCCCGCTGTGTACTGTTGTGTCTCCCACTGAGTCCCGCTGTATCCTCGCTGTGTCCCAATGTGTCCTCGCTGTGTCCCGTGCTGGGTCCCGCTGTGTCCCCGCTGTGTCCCAATGTGTCCTCGCTGTTTCCCACGCTGTGTTCTGCTGTGTCCTCGCTGTGTCCCCCGCTGTGTCCCGCTGTGTCCCCGCTGTATCGATGCTGTGTCCTGCTTGGTCCCGCTGTGTCCCCCCTGTGTCCCCGGCTGTGTCCCACTGTGTCCCGCTGTCTCCCCCGCTGTGTCCCTATGTGTCCCACGCTTTGTCCCCCTGTGTCCCCGCAGTTTCCCCACTGTGTCCCGCTGTTTCCCACTGTGTTCTGTGGTGTCCCGCTTTGTCCCCCGCTGTGTCCCCCGGTGAGTCGCCGCTGTGTCCCCGCTTTGTCCCGCTGAGTCCTCCATGTGTCCCCCGCTGTGTCCCGCTGTGTCCCCCGCTGTGTCCCGCTGTGTCCACTGCTGGGTCCCGGCTGTGTCCCGCTGTGTCCCGCTGTGTCCGGCTGTGTCCTCACTGTGTCCCACTCTGTGTTCCGCTGTGTCCTCCCTGTGTCCCCCGCTGTGTCCCGCTGTGTCCCCCGCTGTGCCCTGCAGTGTCCCGCTCTGTCCCGCTGTGTCCTCGCTGTGTCCTGCTGTGTCCCCGCTGTGTCCCCGCTGTCTCCAGCTCTGTCCCCTGCTGTGTCTCACGCTTTGTCCCCGCTGTGTCCCACTGCATCCCGCTGTGTCCCGCTGTGCCCCCACTATGTCCCGTTGTGTCCACAGCTTTGTACCATGCTGTGTAAAGCTGTGTCTCCGCTGTATCGACGCTGTGTCCCGCTGGGTCCCACTGTGTCCTCGCTGTTTTCCCCGCTGTGTCCAGCTGTTTCCCCCACTGTGTCCCCCTCTGTTTCCTGCTGTGTCCCCCGCCGTGTCCCGCTGTGTCCCGCTGCGTCCCCGCTGTGTCGCGCTGTGTCCCGCTTTGTCCACCACTGTGTCCCGCAGTGACCCCGCTATGTACCGCTGTGTCCCCGCTGTATCGACGCTGTGTCCCGCTGGGTCCTGCTGTGTCCTCTCTGTGTTTCCCACTGTGTCCCGATGTGTCCCCCGCTGTGTCCCTCGCTGTGTCCCCCGCTGTGTCCCGCTGTGTTCCCCGTTGTGTCCTTGCTGTGTCCCCGCTGGGTCCCGCTGGGTCCCGCAGTGTCCCCCGCTGAGTCCCGCTGTGTCACCGCTGTGTCCCGCTCTGTCCCCGCTCTATCCACGCTGTGTCCCGCTGTGTCCCGCTGTGTCCCCCGCTGTGTCCCGCTTTGTCACCGCTGTGTCCCGCTGTGTCCTCGCTGTGTCCCCTGCTGTGTCCTGCTTTGTCCCCGCTGTGTCCCGCTGTGTCCCGCTGTGTCCCCCGCTGTGTCCCGCTGTGTCCCCTGCTGTGTCCCCACTGTGTCGCGCTGTGTTTCGCTGTGTCCGGCTATGTCCTCGCTCTGT
>NW_012296288.1:0-4778 GCF_000151885.1 Dipodomys ordii
TCACGTAGACACAGCGGGACACAGTGGCGGACACAGCGGGACACAGCGGGGAACACAGCGAGGACACAGCGGGACCCAGGGCGACACAGCGTCGATACAGCGGGGACACAGCGTTACACAGCGTGGTACACAGCTGTGAACACAACGGGACACAGTGGGGGCACAGCGGGACACAGCGGGACACAGTGGGACGCAGCAGGGACAAAGCTTGAGACACAGCAGGGTACAGAGTGGGAGACAGCAGGGGACACAGCGAGGACACAGCGGGACACAGCGCTAACACTGCGGGGCACACAGCGGTACACAGCAGGGAACACAGCGGGACATAGCGGGGGCACAGCGGGGGACACAGCGCGACACAGCGGGACACAGCGGGGGACACAGGAAGGATACAGCGGTACACAGCAGGGGACAGAGCGAGGACACATTGGGACACAGCGGGGACACAGCGGGACTCAGCGGGGGACGCAGCAGTACACAGCGGGACACAGCGGGACACAGCGGGGACACAGCAGGAACACAGCAGGGGACACAGCGGGAAACAGCGGGGGACATAGAGGGGTACACAGCGGGACACAGCGAGGAAAAAAGTGAGGCCACAGCAGAACACAGCGTGGGACACAGCGAGGACACAGCGGGACACAGCGGGACACAGCAGCGACAAAGCAGTAGACACAGCGGGACACACTGGCGGACACGGCGGGACATAGCTGGGGACACAGGGAGGACACAGCGGGACCCAGTGGGACCCAGCGTCCATACAGCGTGGACACAGCGGGACACAGCGAGGTGCACAGCTGGGGACACAACGGGACACAGCGGGGGACACAGCGAGGACACAGCGGGACACAGCGGGACACTGCGGGAACATAGCGGGACACAGCGGGGGACACAGCGGAACACAGCGGAACACAGCTGGGGACACAGCGGGGACACAGCAGTAGACACAGCGGGACACAAAGTTGGACAAAGAGAGGACACAGGGGGACCCAGCGGGACCCAGCGTCGATACAGCAGGGACACAGCGGGACACAGTGGGGGACACAGCTGGGGACACAGCAAGGACACAGCGGGACACAGCGGGACACAGCGGGGACACTGCGGGAACATAGCAGGACACAGCGGGGTACACAGCGGGACACAGCGGGACACAGCTGGGGACACAGCGGGGACACAGCGGGACACAGCAGAACACAGCGGGAGTCAAAGCGGGAGACAGCGGGGGACACAGCGAGGACACAGGGGGACACAGCGGCGACACAGAAGGGACTCACCTGGGTACACATCGTGGGACAAAGTGGGACACCACGGGACACAGTGTTACACAGCGGGGGACAGCAGAGACAGAGAGTGGCCACAGCGAGACAAAGCGGTGACACAGCTGGACACAGCGGGGTACACAGCGGGACACAGCGGGCACACAGCGGGCACACAGCGGGACACAGCGGGACACAGCGGGGACACAGTGGGACACAGCGGGCCACAGCAGGCACACAGCGGGGACACAGCGGGACCCAGCGGGACACAGCGGGGACATAGATGGACATAGCCGGACTCAGTGGGACACAGCGGGGGACACAGCGGGACACAGTGGGGGACCCAGTGAGGACACAGCGGAACACAGCAGGGACACAGCAAGGACACAGCGGGGGACACAGCGGGGGACACAGCAGGACACAGAGGGGACACAGTGGGACACAGCGGGACACAACAGGCACACAGCGGGGACACAGCGGGACACAGCGGGACACAGCGGGGACAGAGAAGGACATAGCTGGACATGCGGGACACAGCGGGGGACACAGCGGGACATAGTGGGGGACCCAATGAGGACACAGCAGGACACAGCAGGGGACACAGCAAGGACACAGCGGGGGACACAGCAGGGGACACAACGGGACACAGCGGGGAACACAGCGAGGACACAGCGGGACACAGTGGGACAGAGCGTCGATACAGCGGGGACACAGCGTTACACAGCGTGGTACACAGTTGTGGACACAACGGGACACAGTGGGGGCACAGCCGGACACAGCGGGACACAGTGGGACACAGCAGGGACAAAGCGTGAGACACAGCGTGGGACAGAGAGGTAGACAGCAGGGGACACAGCGAGGAAACAGCGGGACACAGCGGTGACACAGCGGGGACTCAGCGGGGGACACAGCGGGACACAGCGGGGGACACAGCAGGACACAGCGGGGGACACTGCGGGACACAGTGTGGGACAGAGCGTGGGACACAGCGAGACACAGCGGGGACAAAGCTGGACACAGCGAGGTACACAGAGGGACACAGCGGGGAAACAACGTGACACAAAAGGACACAGCGCGACACAGCGGGGGACACAGCAAGGATACAGCAGCACACATTGGGGGACACAGCAAGGACAGAGCGGGACACAGCGGTGGACACAGCGGGGACACAGCGAGGACACAGCGGCACACAAAGGGACACAGCGGGAAACAGAGGTGAACCTGAGGGGACACAGCGGGACACAGTGGGGGACACAGCGGGACACAGTGTGGGACACAGCGGTGAAACAGCGGGACACAACGGGACACAGCAGGGGGACACAGCGAGGACACAGCGGGACACAGCAGGGGGACACAGCGAGGACACCACGGAACACAGCGGGACACAGCGGGAAACAGAGGTGAACCTGCGGGGACACAGAGGGACACAGTGGGGGACACAATGCGAAACAGCGCGGGACACAGCGGGACACAGTGGGGGACAGAGTGTGGGACACAGCGAGACACAGCGGGGACAAAGCTGGACACAGCGGGGGACACAGAGGGAAACAGCGGGGACACAGTGGGGAAACAGCGTGACACAGCAGGACACAGCGGGAAACAGCCGGGGACACAGCGAGGACACAGCGGCACAGAACGGGGGACACAGCAAGGACACAGTGGGACACAGCGGGGGACACAGCGAGACATAGCGGGGGACACAGCGGGGGACACAGAGGGACACAGCGGGACACAGCGGGGGACACAGGGAGGACACAGCGGGACACATCGGGGGACATAGCTAGGACACATTGGGACACATCGGGGACACAGCGGGACTCAGCGGGGCACAGCAGTACACAGTCGGATACAGCGGGACACAGTGGGACACAGCAGGGACAAAGCGTGAGACACAGCGGGGGACAGAGAGGGAGACAGCAGGGGACACAGCGAGGAAACAGTGGGACACAGCGGTGACACAGCGGGGACTCAGTGGGGGACACAGCGGGACACAGCGGGTTACACAGCGGGACACAGCGGGGGACACAGCAAGGACACAGCGGCACACAGCATGGGACACAGCAAGGACACAGTGGGACACAGCGGGGGACACAGCGGGACATAGCGGGGGACACAGCGGGGGACACAGCGGGACACAGCGGGACACCGCGGGGGACACAGGGAGGACACAGCGGGACACAGCGGGGGACAGAGCGAGGACACATTGGGACACATTGGGACACAGCGTGATTCAGCGGGGGACACAGCAGTATACAGCGGGACAAAGCGGGACACAGCGGGGACACAGCAGAGACACAGCGGGGGACAGAGCGGTACACAGCGGGGGACACAGGGATGACAGAGCAGGACCCAGCAGGACCCAGCGTGGATACAGCAGGGACCCAGCTGGACCCAGCGGGACACAGCGGGGACACAGCAGTAGACACAGCGGGACACAGCGTTGGACAAAGGGAGGACACAGCGGGACCCAGCGGGACCCAGCGTCGATACAGCAGGGACACAGCAGGACACAGTGGGGTACACAGCTGGAACACAGCAAGAACACAGCGGGACACAGCGGGACACAGCGGGGACACTGCGGGAACATAGCAGCACACAGCGGGGTACACAGCGGGACACAGCGGGACACAGCTGGGGACACAGCGAGGACACAGCGGGACACAGCGGAACACAGCGGGAGTCAAAGCGGGAGACAGCGGGGGACACAGCGAGGACACAGGGGGACACAGCGGCGACACAGAGGGGACTCACCGGGGGACACAGCGTGGGACAAAGTGGGACACCACGGGACACAGTGTTACACAGCGGGACACAGCGGGGACACTGCGGGACACAGAAGGAGAAAGCGGGGGCCACAGCGGGACACAGCGGGCCACAGCGGGGCACACAGCGGGGGACAGCGGAGACAGAGAGTGGCCACAGCGAGACAAAGCGGTGACACAGCTGGACACAGCGGGGTACACAGCGGGACACAGCGGGCACACAGCGGAGACACAGCGGGCACACAGCCGGGACACAGCGGGACACAGCGGGACACAGCGGGGACACAGTGGGACACAGCGGGACACAGCACAGCGGGACACAGCGGGCACACAGCGGGGACATAGCGGGACACAGCGGGACACAGCGGGGACACAGCGGGACACAGCAGGCACACAGCGGGGACACAGCGGGACACAGCTGGACACAGCGGGGACAGAGAGGGACATAGCCGGACACAGCGGGACACAGCGGGGGACACAGCGGGACACAGTGGGGGACCCAGTGAGGACACAGCGGGACACAGCAGGGACACAGCAAGGACACAGCGAGGGACACAGCCGGGGACACAGCGGGACACAGCGGGGACACAGTGGGACACAGCGGGACACAAAAGGCACACAGCGGGGACACAGCGGGACACAGCGGGACACAGCGGGGACAGAGAAGGACATAGCCGGACATGCGGGACACAGCGGGGGACACAGCGGGACACAGTGGGGGACCCAGTGAGGACACAGCGGGACACAGCAGGGGACACAG
>NW_012296289.1:0-2292 GCF_000151885.1 Dipodomys ordii
TCTTCTTCTTCTTCTTCTTCTTCTTCTTCTTCTTATCTTTTTTCTGCTTCTTCCTTTCCTGCTTCTTCTGCTTCTACTGCTTCTCTTTCTTCTTCTCATTCTGCTTCTGCTTCTCCTTCTGCTTTTCCTATTGCTTCTGCTGCCCTTCCTTTTCCTTCTCCTTCTCCTACTTCTGCTTCTCCTTCTGCTTTTGCTTCTTCTGCTTCTCCTGCTTCTCCTTCTGCATCTTCTTCTGCTTCTGCTTCTCCTTCTGCTGCTTCTTCTGCTTCTGCTTCTCCTTCTTCTGCATCTCCTTCTGCTTCTCCTTCTGCTGCTCCTTCTGCTTCTCGTTCTGCTTCTGATTCTCCTTCTGCTCTTCCTACTCCTAATCCTTCTCTTTCTAGTTCTCCTTCTTCTTCTTCTGCTTCTCGTTCTGCTTCTGCTTCTGCTTCTTCTGCTTGTTCTGTTTCTTCTGCTTCAAGTCCTGCTTCTGTTTCTTCAGCTTCTTCTGTTTCTTGTGCTTCTGCTTCTCCTGCTACTGCTTCTTGTCCTTCTCTTTCTGCTTCTCCTTCTGCTTCTGCTTCTCATTCTGCTCCTTCTCCTTCTTCTGTTTCTTCTTCTACTTCTGCTTCTCCCGCTTCTGCTTCTTCTGCTTCTCCTTCCTTTCCTCTGCTTCTGCTTCTCCTTCTCCTTCTTCTGCTTCTCTTTCTGCTTCTGCTTCTTCTGATTCTCCAACTAATCCTTCTTCTTCTCCTTCTGTTTCTGCTTCTCTTTCTGCTTCTCCATCTCCTTCTGCTTCACCTTCTGCTGCTCCTTCTCCTTCTTCTGTTTCTCCCTCTGCTTCTGCTTCTGCTTCTTATGCTTCTTCTTGTTCTTCTGCTTCTGCTTCTGCTTCTCCTGCTTCTGCTTCTTATGCTTCTACTGCTTCTTCTTCTGCTTCGCTTCTTCGCTTCTACTTCTCTTTGGCTTCGCTTCTCCGCTGTTTTTCTGCTTCTTCGCTGCTTCTTCTCCTTCTCCTTCTCTTTTTGCTTCCCTTCTGCTTCTGCTTCTGCTTCTTCTGTTTCTCCTGCCTGAATTTCTAATTCTACTTCTTCTGCTGCTTCTCCTTCTGCTTCTGCTTCTACTTCTGATTCTGATTCTGCTTCTTCTGCTTCTTCTCTTTCGGCTTCTCCTGCTTCTGCTTCTTGTGCTTCTCCTGCTTCTCTTTCTGCTTCTCATTCCGCTTCTGCTTCTCCTTCTGCTTCTGCTTCTCCTTCTGCTTCTGCTTCTCCTCCTTCTCCTTCTCCTACTTCTGCTTCTCCTTCATCTTCTGCTTCTTCTACTTCTCCTTCTGCATCTCCTTCTGCTTGTGCTTGGCCTTATGCTTCTTCTTCTGCCTCTGCTTCTCCTTCTCCTTCTTTTGCTTCTGCTTCTTCTGCTTTTCCTGCTTCTCCTTCTTCTCTGCTTCTTCTGCTTTTCCTTCTGCATATTTTTCTGCTTCTGCTTCTCCTTCTCCTTCTTCTGCTACTCCTTCTTATTCTTCTTCTGCTTCTTCTTCTTCTGCTCTCCTTCTGTTTCTCCTTCTCCTTCTGCTTCTCCTGCTTATCCTTCTGCTTCAGGTTCTGCTTCTGCGTCTTCGCATTCTTATGCTTCTGCTTCTCCTGCTTCTGCTTCTTCTGCTTTCCCTCCTTCTCTTTCTGCTTCTCCTTCTGTTTCTGCTTCTCCTTCTGCTTCTGCTTCTTGTCCTTCTCCTGTTTCTTCTGCTTCTGCTTCTCCTGTTTCTGTATCTCCTGCTTCTCCTTATGCTGCTCTTTCTGCTTCTCCTGCTGCTTTTCCTTCTCCTGCTCCTTCTTCTGCTTCTCTTTCTGCTTCTCATTCTGTTTCTCCTTCTCCTTCTTGTTCTTCTGCTTTTCCTTCTGCTTCTCCTTCTGCTTCTACATCTTCTGCTACTGTCTCTGCTTCTTCTGTTTCTTCTGCTTCTCCTTATGCTTCTCCTTTTGCTTTTGCTTCTCGTTCTGCTTCTGCTTCTCCTTCTGCTTCTCCAGATTCTGCTTCTTCTGCTTCTCCTGTATCTCCTTATGCTTCAGGTTCTGCTTCTGCTTCTTCGGCTTCTTCTGCTTCTGCTTCTCCTGCTGCTGCTTCTTCTGCTGCTCCTGCTTCTATTTCTGCTTTTCCTTCTGTTTCTGCTTCTCCTTCTGCTTCTTCTCCTTCTTATGTTTCTTCTGCTTCTGCTTCTCCTGCTTCTCTTTGTGCTTCTCTTTGTGCTTCTCTTTCTGCTTCTATTTCTGCTTCTTCTTCTCCTTCTTCAGCTTCTCCTTCTGCTTCTCCTTCTCC
>NW_012296290.1:0-2485 GCF_000151885.1 Dipodomys ordii
GCTTTTCCTTCTCCTGCTCCTTCTTCTACTTCTATACCTGCTCCTCCTTCAAAAAATCCTTCTCCTTCTCCTTCTCGTTCTTAAGCTTTTCCTTCTGCTTCTCCTTCTGCTTCTACATCTTCTGCTACAGCCTCTGCTTCTTCTGTTTCTTATGCTTCTCCTTATGCTTCTCCTTCTGCTTTTGCTTCTCTTTCTGCTTCTGCTTCTCCTTCTGCTTCTCCAGATTCTGCTTCTTATGCTTCTCCTGTATCTCCTTATGCTTCAGGTTCTGCTTCTGCTTCTTCGGCTCCTTCTGCTTCTGCTTCTCCTGCTGCTGCTTCTTCTGCTGCTCCTGCTTCTATTTCTGCTTTTCCTTCTGTTTCTGCTTCTGCTTCTGCTTCTTCTCCTTCTTATGTTTCTTCTGCTTCTGCTTCTCCTGCTTCTGCTTCTCCTGCTTCTCGTTGTGCTTCTCTTTCTGCTTCTCTTTCTGCTTCTCCTTCTCCTTCTTCAGCTTCTCCTTCTGCTTCTCCTTCTCCTTCTGCTTCAATTTCTCCTTCTGCTTCTCATTCTGCTTCTGCGTCTTCTGTTTCTTCTGCTTCTCTTGCTTCTGCTTCTCCTGCTTCTCCTACTTCTCGTGCTGCTTCTCCTTCTGCGTCTCTTTCTGCTTCTGCTTATCCTTTTGCTTCTCCTACTCCTAATCCTTCTCTTTCGCCTTCTCCTTCTTGTTCTTCTGCTTGTCCTGGTGCTTCTGCTTCTGCTTATTCTACTATTTCTGTTTCTTCTGCTTCTGCTTCAGATTGTGCTTCTTCTGTTTCTCCTTCTGCTTCAATTCTGCTTCTGCTTCTTCGGCTTCTCCTGTTTCTTCTTCTTCTGCTTCTCCTGCTTATTCTGCTTCTCCTGCTTCTCGTTCAGCTTCTCTTCGTCGGCTTCTCTTTCTATTTCTGCTTCTGCTTCTTCTGATTCTGATTCTTCTCCTTCTTCTTCTCCTTCTGCTTCTGTGTCTTCTGCATTTCCTGCTTCTCCTTCTGCATCTCCTTCTGCTTGTGCTTTTCCTTCTGCTTCTTCTTCTGCTCTGGCTTCTCCTTCTCCTTCTTCTGCTTCTCCGTCTGCTTCTGTTTCTTCTGCTTTTCCTGCTTCTCCTTCTGCTTCTCCTTCTATTTCTCCTTCTCGTTCTTCTGCTATTCCTTCTGCTTCTCTTTCTGCTTCTGCATCTTCAGCTTCTTCTGCTACTGATTCTGCTTCTTCTGTTTCTTCTGCTTCTCCTTCTGCTTTTGCTTCTCTTTCTGCTTCTGCTTCTCCTTCTGGTTCTCCTTCTTCTTCTCCAGATTCTGCTTCTTCTGCTTCTCCTGCTTCTCCTTCTGCTTTAGGTTCTGCTTTTGCTTCTTCGGCTTCTTCTGCTTCTATTTTTGCTTCTCCTTCTGTTTCTGCTTCTCTTTCTGCTTCTGCTTTTTCTCCTTCTTCTATTTCTTCTGATTCTGCTTCTGCTTCATCTGCTTCTCCTTCTGTTTCTCTTTATGCTTCTCCTTCTGCTTCTCCTTCTTCTGCTTCTACTACTGCTTCTGCTTCTCCTTCTGCATCTTCTTCTGTTTCAATTTCTCCTTCTTCTGCTTTTCATTCTGCTTCTGCTTCTCCTGCTTCTGCTTCTTCTGCTTCTCCTGCTTCTCCTTCTCATTCTCCTTCTCTTTCTGCTTCTGCTTATCCTTCTGTTTCTCCTACTCCTACTCCTTCTCTTTCTCCTTTTTTTTCTTCTGCTTCTCGTTCTTCTTCTGCTTCTTCTGCTTGTTCTGTTTCTTCTGCTTCTACTTTTCCAGCTTCTGCTGCTTCTGCTTCTCCTTCTGCTTCAGGTTCTCCTTCTGCTTCTTGGGCTTCTTCTGTTTCTTCTGCTTCTGCTTCTCCTGCTACTACTTCTTCAGCTTCTTCTGCTTCTCTTTTGCTTCTCCTTCTGCTTCTGCTTCTCCTTCTGCTCCTTCTCTTTCTTCTGTTTCTTCTACTTCTTCTGTTCCTCCCGCTTCTGCTTCTTCTGTTTCTCCTGCTTGTCCTTCTCCTTCTGCTTCTCCTTCTCCTTCTTTTCCTTCTCTTTCTGCTTCTGTTCTGCTTCTTCTGATTCTCCAACTTCTACTTCTTCTTCTCCTTCTGTTTCTGCTTCTCTTTCTTCTTCTGCATCTCCTTCTGCTTCACATTCTGCTGACTTTCTCCTTCTTCTGTTTCTCCATCTGCTTCTGCTTCTCATGCTTCTTCTTTATCTTCTGCTTCTGCTTCTTGTGCTTCTACTGCTTCTTCTTCTGCTTCTGCTTCTTCTGCTTCTACTTCTCTTTCTGCTTCTGCTTCTCCTGCTTGTTTTTCTGCTTCTTCTGCTGCTTCTCCTTCGGCTGCTTCTTCTACTTCTCCTACTGCTTCTCTTTTTGCTTCTCCTTCTGCTTCTGCTTCTACTTCTTCTGTTTGTCCTGCCTAGAATTTCTGGTTCTACTTCTTCTGCTGCTTCTCCTTCTGCATCTGCTTCTAATTA
>NW_012296291.1:0-2538 GCF_000151885.1 Dipodomys ordii
TCTGCTGCTTCTCCTTCTGCTGCTTCTTCTACTTCTCCATCTGCTTCTCTTTCTGCTTCTGCATCTTCTGTTTCTCCTGCCTGAATTTCTAGTTCTACTTCTTCTGCTACTTCTCCTTCTGCTTCTGCTTCTACTTCTGCTTCTGTTTCTGCTTCTTCTGCTTCTTCTCTTTCGGCTTCTCCTGCTTCTGCTTCTTGTGCATCTCCTGCTTTTCTTTCTGCTTCTCATTCCGCTTCTGCTTCTCTTTCTGCTTCTGCTTCTCCTCCTTCTCCTTCTCCTACTTCTGCTTCTCCTTCAGCTTCTGCTTCTTCTGTTTCTCCTGCTTCTCCTTCTGCATTTCCTTCTGCTTGTGCTTGTCCTTATGCTCCTCCTTCTTCTTCTGCTTCTCCTTCTCCTTCTTTTGCTTCTGCTTCTTCTGCTTTTCCTGCTTCTCCTTCTGCTTCTGCTTCTTCTGCTTCTCCTGCTTCTCCTTCTGCATCTTCTTCTGCTTCTGCTTCTCCTTCTCCTTCTTCTGCTTCTCCTTCTGCTTCTTCTTCTTCTGCTTTACCTGCTTCTCTTTCTGCTTCTCCTTCTGCTTCTCCTTCGGTTTCTCCTTCTCCTTCTTGTTCTTCTGCTTTTCCTTCGGCTTCTCCTTCTGCTTCAGCTACAACTGCTACTGCTTCTACTTCTTCTGTTTCTTCTGTTTCTCCTTCTGCTTTTGATTCTCTTTCTGATTCTCCTTCTGCTTCTCATTCTGCTTATCCAGATTCTGCTTCTTCTGCTTCTCCTGCTTCTCCTTCTGCTTCAGGTTCTGCTTCTGCTTCTTCGGATTCTTAAGCTTCTGCCTCTCCTGCTTCTGCTTCTTCTGCTTCCCCTCCTTCGCTTTCTGCTTCTCCTTCTGTTTCTGCATCTCCTTCTGCTTCTGCTTCTTGTCCTTCTCCTGTTTCTTCTGCTTCTGCTTCTCCTGTTTCTGCATCTCCTGCTTCTCCTTCTGCTGCTCTTTCTGCTTCTCCTGCTGCTTTTCCGTCTCCTGCTCCTTCTTCTGATTCTCTTTCTGCTTCTCATTCTGTTTCTCCTTCTCCTTCTCGTTCTTCTGCTTTTCCTTCTGGTTCTCCTTCTGCTTCTGCATTTTCTGCTTCTTCTGCTACTGCCTCTTCTTCTTCTGTTCCTTCTGCTTCTCCTTCTGCTTCTCCTTCTGGTTCTCCTTCTTCTTCTCCTGCTTCTGCTTCTTCTGCTTCTCCTGCTTCTCCTACTTCTCGTGCTGCTTCTCCTTCTGCGTCTCTTTCTGCTTCTGCTTATCCTTTTGCTTCTCCTACTCCTAATCTTTCTCTTTCGCCTTCTCCTTCTTCTTCTTCTGCTTTTCCTTCTGCTTCTGCTTATTGTACTATTTCTGTTTCTTCTGCTTCTTCTTCACATTGTGCTTCTTCTGTTTCTACTTTTTCAGATTCTGCTTCTGCTTCTTCGGCTTCTCATGTTTCTTCTGCTTCTGCTTCTTCTACTTCTCCTGCTTCTCTTTCTGCTTCTCCTTCTGCTTCTCCTTCGGATTCTGCTTCTGCTCTTCTCCTTCTTCTGTTTCTTTTGCTTCTGTTTCTTCTGCTTCTTCTTCTTCTGTTTCTTCTGATTCGACTTCTGCTTCTCCTTCTTCTCCTCTTTCTGCTTCTACTTCTGCTTCTTCTGATTCTCCTGCTTCTCCTTCTTGTTCTCCTTCTGTTTCTGCTTCTCTTTCTGCCTCTGCTTCTCCTTCTGCTGCTCCTTTTCCTTCTTCTGCTTCTCCCTCTGCTTCTTCTTCTGCTTCTTTTGCTTATTCTTTTTCTTCCGCTTCTGCTTCTCCTGATTCTGCTTCATCTGCTTCTACTGCTTCTCCTGCTTCTACTGCTTCTCCTTACGCTTCTCCTTATGCTGCTGCTTCTTCTTCTTCTTCGTCGTCTTCTTCTTCTTCTTCATCTTCTTCTCTTTCGTCAGCTTCTGCTTTTCCTGCTTCTTCTGCTTCTACTGCTTCTCTTTCTGCTTCTCATTCTGTTCTGCTTCTCCTTCTGCTTCTCCTATTGCTTCTGCTGCCCTTCCTTCTCCTTCTCCTTCTCCTTCTCCTACTTCTGCTTCTCCTTCTGCTTCTGCTTCTTCTACTTCTCCTGTTTCTCCTTCTGCAACTTCTTCAACTTCTGCTTATCCTTTTGCTGCTCCTTCTCCGTCTTCTCCTACTCCCTCTGATTCTGCTTCTTATGCTTATTCTTTTTCTTCTGCTTCTCCTGCTTCTGCTTCTTCTGCTTCTACTGCTTCTCCTTATGCTTCTCCTTCTTCTGCTTCTTCTTCTCCTTCTCCTTCTTCTTCTTCTTCTTCTTCTTCTTCTTCTTCTTCTTCTTCTTCTTCTTCTTCTTCTTCTTCTTCTTCTTCTTCTTCTTCTTCTTCTTCTTCTTCTTCTTCTTCTTCTTCTCCTTCTTCTACTTCTTCTTCTTCTTTTTCCTCTTCTCTTTCTTCTGCTTCTGTTTTCCTGCTTCTTCTGCTTCTACTGCTTCTCTTTCTGCTTCTCATTCTGCTTCTGCTTCTCCTCTGCTCTCCTGA
>NW_012296292.1:0-4777 GCF_000151885.1 Dipodomys ordii
AAGCTGTGTCACCGCTGTGTCCCGCTGTGGCCCTTCTCTGTCTCCGCTGTGTCCCGCTGTGTCCCCCGCTTTGTCCCGCTGTGTCCCCCACTTTGTTCTGCTGTGTCCCCGCAGTGTCCCGCTGTGTCCCACTGTGTCACACTTTGTCCCGTGGTGTCCCCGCTGTGTCCCGCTGTGTCCCGCTGTTTCCCCCGCTGTGTCCCCCGCTATGCCCTGCTGTGTCCCCCACTTTGTCCTGCTCTGTCATTGCTGTGTCCCCCGCTGTGTCCCCCGCTGAGTCCCCGCTGTGTCACCGCTGTGTCCCGCTGTTTCCTCGCTGTGTCCCCTGCTGTCTCCGTCTCTGTCCCCCACTGTGTCCCCCACTGTGTCCTCGCTGTGTCCCCCGCTGTGTCCCGCGGTGTCCCGCTGTGTCCTGTGGTGTCCCACTTTGTCCCCCGCTATGTCCCCAGCTGAGTGCCCTCTGTGTCCCCGCTGTGTCCCGCTGTGTCCCCCGCTGTGTCCCGCTGTGTCCCCCGCTGTGTCCTGCTGTGTCCCGCTGTGTCCTGCTGGGTCCCACTGTGTCCCCGCTGTGTCCCCGCTGTGTCCCGCTGTGTCCACCGCTGTGTCCCGCTGTGTCCCCGCAGGTTCACCGCTGTTTCACGCTGTGTCCCGCTGTGTTCCATGGTGTCCAGCTTTGTCCCCCGCTGTGGCCCCCCCCTGAGCCACCTTTGTGTCCCCGCTGTGTCCAGCTGTGTCCTCGCTGTGTCCGCCTCTGTCTCCCACTCTGTCCACCGCTGTGTCTCACGCTTTGTCCCCGCTGGGTCCCGCTGGGTCCCGCTCTGTTCCCCACTGTGTCCCCCGCTGAGTCCTCTATGTGTCGCCGCTGTGTCCCGCTGTGTCCTCGCTGTGTCCCCTGCTATCTCCCGCTTTGTTCCACGCTGTGTCCCGCTGTGTCCCGCTGTGTCCTCGCTGTGTCCCCCGCTGTGTCCTGCTGTGTTCCCGCTGTGTCCCAAGCTGTGTCCCGCTGTGTGCCCCGCTGTGTCCTGCTGGGTCCCGCTGTGTCCCCGCTGTGTCCCCGCTGTGTCCTCGCTGTGTCCCCTGCTATCTCCCGCTTTGTCCCACTCTGTGTCCCGCTGTGTCCTCGCTGTTTCCCACGCTGTGTTCTGCTGTGTCCTCGCTGTGTCCCGTGCTGTGTCCCATTGTGTACCCAGCTGTGTACCCCGCTGTGTCCCGCTGTGTCCCCGCTGTATCGTCGCTGTGTCCCGCTTGGTCCCGCTGTATCCTCGCTGTGTTCCCCGCAGTGTCCCGCTGTTTACTCCTCTGTGTCCCCCGCTGTGTCCCGCTGTGTCCCGCTGTGTACTGCTGTGTCCCCCGCTGAGTCCCGCTGTGTCCCCGTTGTGTCCCAATGTGTCCTCGCTGTGTCCCGCGCTGTGTCCCGCTGTGTCCGGCTGTGTCCCCCGCTGTGTCCCCCGCTGTGTCCCCCGCAGTGTCAGCGCTGTGTCCTGCTGTGTCCTCGCTGTGCCCCGCTGTGTCTCGCTGTGCCCCCACTGTGGCCCGTTGTGTTCACAGCTGTGTACCACGCTGTGTAACGCTGTGTGCCCGCTGTATTGACGCTGTGTACCGCTGGGTATGGCTGTGTCCTCGCTGTGTTCCCCGGTGTGTCCCGCTGTGTCCCCCACTGTGTCCCCCGCTGTGTCCCTATGTGTCCCACGCTTTGTCCCCCTGTGTCCCCGCAGTTTCCCCACTGTGTCCCGCTGTTTCACACTGTGTTCTGTGGTGTCCCGCTTTGTCCCCCGCTGTGTCCCCCGGTGAGTCGCCGCTGTGTCCCCGCTTTGTCCCGCTGAGTCCTCCATGTGTCTCCCTCTGTGTCCCGCTGTGTCGCCCGCTGTGTCCCGCTGTGTCCACTGCTGGGACCCGGCTGTGTCCCGCTGTGTCCCGTTGTGTCCTCACTGTGTCCCACTCTGTGTTCCGCTGTGTCCTCGCTTTGTCCCCCGCTGTGTCCCGCTGTGTCCCCCCTGTGCCCTGCAGTGTCCCGCTCTGCCCCCTGTGTCCTCGCTGTGTCACGCTGTGTCCCGCTGTGTCCCCCACTGTTTCCCCTGCTGTGTCCGGCTGTGTCCCCCACTGTGTCCCGCTCTGTCCCCCTCTGTGTCCTGCTGTGTCCCCCGCTGTGTCCCACTGTGTCCCCGCAGTGTAACTGCTGTTTCCTGCTGTGTCCCGCTGTGTCTGACTGTGTCCCGCTCTGTCCCCGCTGTGTCCCGCTGTGTCCCGCTGTGTCCCACTGCGTCCCGCTGTGTCCCGCTGTGCCCCCACTGTGTCCCGTTGTGTCCACAGCTTTGTACCATGCTGTGTAACGCTATGTCTCCACTGTATAGACGCTGTGTCCCGCTGGGTCCCGATGTGTCCTCGCTGTGTTCCCCGCTGTGTCCAGCTGTTTTCCCCACTTTGTCCCCCACTGTGTCCTCGCTGTGTCCCCCGCTGTGTCCCTCTGTGTCCCGCTGTGTCTTCGCTGTGTCCCCCTCTGTGTCCCGCTGTGTCCCCTGCCGTGTCCCGCTGTGTCCCGCTGCGTCCCCGCTGTGTCCCGCTGTGTCCCGCTTTGTCCCCCACTGTGTCCCGCAGTGACCCCGCTGTGTCCCGCTGTGTCCCACTGTGTCCCGTGGTGTCCCGCTTTGTCCCCCGCTGTGGCCCCCCCTGAGCCACCTCTGTGTCCCCGCTGTGTCCCGCTGTGTCCTCACTGTGTCCGCCTCTGTCTCCCGCTCTGTCCACCGCTGTGTCTCACGCTTTGTCCCCGCTGGGTCCCACTGTGTCCCGCAGTGTCCCCAGCTGTGTCCCGCTGTGTCCCGCTTTTGTTATCGCTGTGTCCCCCGCTGTGTCCCGCTTTGTTCCCCGCTGTGTCCCGCTGTGTCCCCTGCTGTGTCCCCACTGTGTCACGCTGTGTTTCGCTGTGTCCGGCTGTGTCCTCGCTCTGTCTCTCTCAGTGTCCAGCTGTGTCTTCCCTGTGTCCCCCGCTGTGTCCCGCTGAGTCCCCTGCTGTGTCCCGCTGTGTCCATCTGTGTCACGCTCTGTCCCCTCTGTGTCCCTCTGAGTCCAGCTCTGTCCCTGTTGTGTGTCCGCTGTGCCCTGCTGTGTACCCTTCTGTGTCCAGCTGTGTCCCCTCTGTGTCCCGCTGTGTCCCTTCTCTGTCCCCCGCTGTCCACCGCTGTGTCCCCCGGCTGTGTCCCGCAGTGTCCCCGCTGTGTCCCGCTGTGTCCTACTGTGTCCCGTGGTGTCCCGCTTTTTCCCCTCTATGTCCCCTGCTGAGTCCCCTCTGTGTCCCTGCTGTGTCCAGCTGTGTCCTCGCTGTGTCCTCCGCTGTCTCCCGCTTTGTCCTACGCTGTGTCCTACTGTGTCCCTGCTGGGTCCGGCTGTGTCCCCCGCTGTGTCCCGCTGTGTCCCGCTGTTTCCCCCGCTGTGTCCTGCTGGGTCCCGCTGTGTCCCCGCTGTGTCCCTGCTGTGTCCGGCTGTGTCCCCCGCTGTGTCCCGCTGGGTCCCGCTGTGTCCTCCGCTGTGTACCGCTGTGTCCCCGCAGGTTCACCGCTGTTTCACGCTGTGTCCTGCTTTGTTCCGTGGTGTCCTGCTTTGTCCCCCGCTGTGTCCCGCTGTGTCCACTGCTGGGTCCCCGCTGGGTCCCGCTGTGTCTCGCTGTTTCCCGCTGTGTCCACGCATTGTCCCATGCTGTGTTCCGCTGTGTCCTCCCTGTGTCCCCCGCTGTGTCCCCGGCTGTGCCCCGCAGTGTCCCGCTGTGTCCCGCTGTGTCCTCGCTGTGTCCCACTGTGTCCCCGCTGTTTCCCCACTGGGACCTGCTGTGTCCCGCTGTGTCCCGCTGGGTCCCCGGCTTTCTCCCGCTGTGTCCCCGCAGTGTCCCCACTGTGTCCCGCTGTGTCCCACTGTGTCATGTGGTGTCCCGCTTTGTCCCCCGCTATGTCCACTGCTGCGTCCCCTCTGTGTCCCCGCTGTGTCACGCTGTGTCCCCCGCTGTGTCCCGCTGTGTCCCCCGCTGTGTCCCTCGCTGTGTCCCCCTCTGTGTCCCGCTGTGTCCCGCTGTGTCATCCGCTGTGTCCTTGTTGTGTCCCTGCTGGGTCCCGCTGTGTCACCGCTGTGTCCCGCTGTGTCCCCGCTCTATAGACGCTGTGTCCCGCTGTGTCCCACCCTGTGTCCCGCTGGGTCCCGCTTTGTCCCCCGCTGTGTCCCGCTGTGTCCACTGCTGGGTCCCCGCTGTGTCCGGCTGTGTCTCGCTGTGTCCCGCTGTGTCCTCGCTTTGTCCCATGCTGTGTTAAGCTGTGTCCTCCCTGTGTCCCCCGCTGTGTCCCGCTGTGTCCCCCGCTGTGCCCCGCAGTGTCCCGCTGTTTCCCGCTGTGTCACGCTGGGTCCCCCGCTGTGTCCCGCTGGGTCCCCCGCTGTGCCCCGCAATGTCCCGATGTGTCCCGCTCTGTCCCCCACTGTTTCCCCGCTGAGTCCTCTATGTGTCGCCGCTGTGTCCCGCTGTGTCCTCGCTGTGTCCCCTGCTGTCTCCCGCTTTGTCCCACGCTGTGTCCCACTGTGTCCCGCTGTGTCCTCGCTGTGTCCCCTGCTGTGTCCTGGTGTGTTCCCGCTGTGTCCCAAGCTGTGTCCCACTTTGTCCCGCTGTGTGCCCCGCTGTGTCCCACTATGTTCCCGCAGTGTCCCCGCTGTGTCCCCGCTGTGTCCTCGCTGTGTTCCCCGCTGTGTCCCACTGTGTCCCCCGCTGTGTCTCGCTGTGTGTGTACTGCTGTGCCCCTGAGAA
>NW_012296293.1:0-4776 GCF_000151885.1 Dipodomys ordii
CAGCGAGTTCACAGCGGGACACAGCGGGAGACTTAAAAAGAACATAGCGGGACACAGCGGGTACAGAATTTAGACACAGCGGGGGTCACTGAGTGGTATACAGCGGCACACATCAGGAAACTAAGGGAAGTCACAAAAAAAGACAATGCAGGAAAACGAGGACCTCAGTGTAACACAGCGGGACACAGCGGGACACAGCGGGGTACACAGAGATACACAGCGGGCACACAGCGGGGACACAGCGGGACAAAACAGGACACAGCGGGGACACAGTGGGACACAGCGTCACAAAGCGGCAGACATAGCGGGACACTGCAGGCACACATCGGGGACACATCGGGACACAGCGGGACACAGCGGGGACAGAGCGGGACACAGCGGGACAGAGCGGGACACAGCAGGGGACACAGCGGGACACATTTGGGGACCCAGTGAGGACACAGCGGGACACAGCAGGGGACACAGCGAGGACACAGCGGGGGACACAGCGGGGGACACAGCGGGAACACAGCGAGGACACAGCGGGACACAGCGTCGATACAGCGGGGACACAGCGTTACACAGCGTGGTACACAGCTTTGGACACATTGGGACACAGTGGGGGCAAAGCCGGACACAGCGGGACACAGTGGGACACAGCAGGGACAAAGCGTGAGACAGAGCGGGGGACAGAGAGGGAGAAAGCAGGGGACACAGCGAGGACACAGCGGGACACAGCGGTGACACAACGGGGACTCAGCGGGGGACACAACGGGACACAGCGGGGGACACTGCGGGACACAATGTGGGACAGAGCGTGGGACACAGCGAGACACAGCGGGGACAAAGCTGGACACAGCGGGGTACACAGAGGGACACAGCAGGGACACAGCGGGGAAACAGCGTGACACAAAAGGACACAGCTGGACACAGCGGGGGACACAGCGAGGACACAGCGGCACACAGTGGGGGACACAGCAAGGACAGAGCGGGACACAGCGGGGGACAACGCGGGACATAGCGGGGGACACAGCGGGGACACAGCGGGACACAGCGGGACACAGCATGGGACACAGGAAGGACACAGCGGTACACAGCGGGGGACAGAGCGAGGACACATTGGGACACAGCGGGGACACAGCGGGACTCAGCAGGGGACACAGCAGTACACAGCGGGACACAGAGGGGAAAGAGCATGGACACAGCGGGGGACACAGAGAGACACAGCGGGGGACACAGAGGAGTACACAGCGGGACACAGCAGGGAAAAAAGCGAGGCCACAGCGGAACACAGCGTGGGACACAGCGAGGACACAGCGGGACACAGCGGGACACAGTGGGGACAAAGCAGTAGACACAACGGGACACAATGGCGGACACAGCGGGACACAGCAGGGGACACAGGGAGGACACAGCGGGACCCAGCGGGACCCAGCCTCGATACAGCGGGGACACAGCGGGACACAGCGAGGTACACAGCTGGGGACACAACAGGACACAGCGGGGGACACAGCGAGGACACAGCGGGAAACAGCGGGACACTGCGGGAACATAGCGGGACACAGCGGGGTACAGAGCGGGACACAGCGGAACACAGCTTGGGACATAGGGGGGGCACAGCGGGACACAGCAGGGGACACAGCGAGGACGCAGCGGGACACAGCGGAACTCAGCGGGGGACAAAGCGGGAGACAGCGGGGGACACAGCGAGCACACAGCGGGACACAGCGGCCACATAGAGGGGACTCAGCGGGGAACACAGCGGGGGACAAAGAGGGACACCACGGGACACAGTGAGACACAGCGGGACACAGCGGGACACTGTGGGGACACAGTAGGACAAAGCGGGGGACACAGCGGGACACAGCGGAACAAATCGGGGGACAGAGCGGAGACAGAGTAGGGCCACAGCGGGACACCTCGGTGACACAGCTGGACACAGCGGGGTACACAGCGGGACACAGCGGACACACAGCAGGGACACAGCGGGACACAGCGGGGACAGAGCAGGACACAGTCGGACAGAGCGGGAAACAGTGGGGGACACAGCGGGACACAGTGGGGGACCCACCAAGGACACAGCGGGAAAAAGCAGGGGACACAGCGAGGACACAGCGGGGGACACAGCAGGTGACAGAGCGGGACACAGCGGGGAACACAGCGAGGACACAGCGGGACACAGCGGGACACAGCGTCGATACAGAGGGGACTCAGCGGAGGACACAGCGGGGGAAACAGCGGGGGACAAAGTGGGACACCACGGGACACAGTGTGAAACAGTGGGACACAGCAGGGACACTGCGGGACACAGCAAGATAAAGCGGGGGACACAGCGGGACACAGCGGGCCACAGCGTGGGACAGCGGGGGACACAGAGGGACACAGTGGGCTACCCAGTGAGGACACAGCGGGACACAACAGGGGACACAGCGAGGACACAGCGGGGGACACAGCGGGACACAGTGGGGAACACAGCGAGGACACAGCGGGACACAACGGGACACAGCGTCGATACAGCGTTGAGGCAGCGTTACACAGCGTGGTACACACTGTGGACACAACGGGACACAGTGGGGGCACAGCGGGACACAGCGGGACACAGTGGGAAACAGCGGGGACAAAGCGTGAGACACAGCGAGGGACAGAAGGGGAAACAGCAGGGGCCACAGCGAGGAAACAGCGGGACACAGCGGTGACACAGCGGGGACTCAGCAGGGGACACAGTGGGACACAGCGGGGGACACTGCGGGACACAGCGGGGGACACATCGGGACACAGTGTGGGACAGAGCGTGGGACACAGCGAGACACAGCGGGGACAAAGCTTGACACAGCGTGGTACACAGAGGGACACAGCAGGGACACAGCGGGGAAACAGCGTGACACAAAAGGACACAGCTGGACACAGCGGGGTATACAGCGGGACACAGCGGGCACACAGCGGGGACACAGCGGGACACAGCGGGGACACAGTCGGTCAAACGGGACACATCGGGGGACACAGCGGGACACAGCGGGGGACACAGCGAGGACACAGCGGGACACAGCGGGGGACACAGCGAGGGCACAGCGGTGGACACAATGGGGGACACAGCGGGACACAGCGGAGAACACAGCGAGGACACAGCGGGAAACAGCGGGACACAGCGTCGAAACAGAGGGGACTCAGCGAGGGACACAGCGGGGGACACAGCAGGGGACAAAGTGGGACACCACGGGACACAGTGTGACACAGCGGGACACAGCGGGGACAATGTGGAGACACAGCCGAACAAAGCGGGGGACACAGCGGGACACAGCGGGACACAGCGGGGGACACAGCGAGGAACACAGCAAGGACACAGCGGGGGACACAGCGGGACACAGCATCGATACAGCGGGCACAAAGCGTTACACAGGGTGGTACACAGCTGTGGACACAACGGGACACTGTGGGGGCACAGCTGGACACAGCGGGACACAGTGGGACACAGCGGGGACAAAGCGTGAGACACAGCGGAGGACAGAGCTGGAGACAGCGGGGGACAGAGCGGGGGTCACAGCAGGACACAGTGGGGAACACAGCGAGGACACAGCCTTACACAGCGTGGTACACACTGTGGACACAACAGGACACAGTGGGGGCACAGCCGGACACAGCGGGACACAGTGGGACACAGCACAGCGGGGACAAAGCGTGAGACACAGCGGGGGACAGAGAGGGAGACAGCAGGGGACACAGCGAGGAAACAGCGGGACACAGCGGTGACACAGCAGGGACTCAGCGGGGGACATAGTGGGACACAGCGGGGGACACAGCGGGACACAGCGGGGGACACTGCGGGACACAGTGTGGGACAGAGCGTGGGACACAGCGAGACACAGCGGGGACAAAGCTGGACACAGCGGGGTACACAGAGGGACACAGCAGGGACACAGCGGGGAAACAGCGTGACACAAAAG
This sequence comes from Dipodomys ordii, assembly GCF_000151885.1. Classification (NCBI taxonomy): domain Eukaryota; kingdom Metazoa; phylum Chordata; class Mammalia; order Rodentia; family Heteromyidae; genus Dipodomys; species Dipodomys ordii. The sequence continues at coordinate 3,921 of NW_012296293.1, forward strand.
GACACAGCTGAACACAGCGGGGTACACAGCGGGACACAGCGGGCACACAGCAGGGACACAGCCGGACACAGCGGAACACAGCGGGGACACAGCGGGACACAGTCGGACACAGCGGGACACAGCGGGGAACACAGCGGGACACAGCGGGGGACCCAGCGAGGACACTGCGGGACACAGCGGGAAACACTGCGAGGTCACAGCGGGGGACAAAGCGGGACAACACGGGACACAGTGTGACACAGTGGGACACAGCGGGGACACTGCAGGGGCACAGCGGGGCAAAGCGGGCGACACAGTGAGACACAGTGGGGGACACAGCGGGGGACAGCAGGGGACAGAGAGGGGACACAGCGGGACACAGAAGGGGACACAGAGGGGTATACAGCGGGACACAGCCGGAAACACAGTGCGGACACAGCGGGACACACCGGGACACAGCGTCAATACAGCGGGGACAGAGAGGGTTACAGCAGGGACACAGCGGGACACAGCGGGACACAGCGGGGACACAGCGGGACACAGCGGGACACAGCGGGGACACAGCGGAACACAGCGTGGGACACAGCCAGGACACAGCAGGACACAGCGGGACACAGCGGCGACACAGTAGGGACACAGCAGGGACACAGCGGGGACACAGCGTGGGACACAGCGGGACACAACGGGGAACACAGCGAAGACACAGCGGGACCCAGCAGGACACAGCATCGATACAGTGGGGACCCAGCAGGACACAGCGGGGTACACAGCTGGGGACACAATGGGACACAGCGGGGGACACAGCGAGGACAAGCGGGACACAGCGGGACACAGCGAGGACACTGCGGGAACATAGCGGGACACAGCGGGACACAGA
>NW_012296294.1:0-4774 GCF_000151885.1 Dipodomys ordii
TCTTCTTCTTCTTCTTCTTCTTCTTCTTCTTCTCTTTCTTCTGCTTCTGTTTTTATTGCTTCTTCTGCTTCTACCGCTTCTCTTTCCGCTTCTCATTCTACTTCGCTTCTCCTATTGCTTCGCTGCCCTTCCTTCTCCTTCTCCTACTTCTACTTCTCCTTCTGCGTCTGCTTCTTCTGCTTCTCCTGCTTCTCCTTCTGCTTCTTCTTCTCCTTCTGCTGCTTCTTCTGCTTCTGCTTCTTCTGCTTCTCCTTCTGCTTCTTCTGCTTCTCCTTCTGATTCTCCTTCTGCTTCTGCTTCTGTTTTTCCTTCTCCTTCTCGTTCTTCTGCTTTTCCTTCTGCTTTTCCTTCTGCTGCAACTGCTACTGCTTCTGCTTCTTCTGTTTCTTCTGCTTCTCCTTCTGCTTTTGATTCTCTTTGTGCTTCTGCTTCTCCAGATTCTGCTTCTTCTGCTTCTCCTGCTTCTCCTTCTGCTTCAGGTTCTGCTTCTGCTTCTACGGATTCTTATGCTTCTGCTTCTCCTGCTGCTGCTTCTTCTGCTTCCCCTCCTTCTCCTTCTGCTTCTCCTTCTGTTTCTGCTTCTCCTTCTGCTTCTGCTTCTTGTCCTTCTCCTGTTAATTCTGCTTATGCTTCTCCTGTTTCTGCATCTACTGCTCCTCCTTCTGCTGCTCTTTCTGCTTCTCCTGCTGCTTTTCCTTCTCCTGCTCCTTCTTCTGCTTCTCTTTCTGCTTCTCCTTCTGTTTCTCCTTCTCCCTCACCTTCTCCTTCTTCTGCTTTTCTTTCTGCTTCTCCTTCTGCTTCTGCATCTTCTGCTTCTTCTGCTACTGCCTCTGCTTCTTCTGTTTCTTCTGCTTCTCCTTCTGCTTTTGCTTCTCTTTCTGCTTCTGCTTCTCATTCTGCTTCTCCAGATTCGGCTTCTTCTGCTCCTCCTGCTTCTCCTTCTGCTTCAGGTTCTGCTTCTGCTTCTTCGATATCTTATGCTTCTGCTTCTCCTGCTGCTGCTTCTTCTGCTTCTCCTGCTTCCCTTTCTGCTTTTCCTTCTGTTTCTGCTACTCCTTCTGCTTCTGCTTCTTCTCCTTCTTCTGTTTCTTCTGCTTCTTGTTCTCCTGCTTCTGCTTCTCCTGCTTCTCGTTCTGCTTCTCTTTCTGCTTCCCTTTCGGCTTCTCCTTCTCCTTCTCCTCCTTCTGCTTCTCCTTCTGGTTCTGCTTCTCTTTCTGCTTCTGCTTCTTCTGATTCTCCAACTAATCCTTCTTCTTCTCCTTCTGTTTCTGCTTCTCTTTCTGCTTCTCCATCTCCTTCTGCTTTTCCTTCTGCTTCTCCTTCTGCTTCTGCATCTTCTGCTTCTTCTGCTACTGCCTCTGCTTCTGCTTCTCCTTCTGCTTCTCCTTCTGCTTTTGCTTCTCTTTCTGCTTCTGCTTCTCCTTCTGCTTCTCCAGATTCTGCTTCTTCTGCTTCTCCTTCTGCTTCAGGTTCTGCTTCTGCTTCGTCGGCTTCTTCTGCTTCTGCTTCTCCTGCTGCTGCTTCTTCTGCTTCTCTTTCGGCTTTTCCTTTTTTTCTGCTTCTCCTTCTCTTTCTGCTTCTTCTCCTTCTGCTTTTTCTTCTGCTTCTGCTTCGCCTTCTTCTACTTCTCCTGCTTCTCGTTCTGCTTCTCTTCTGCTTCTACTTCTCCTTCTTCTGCTTCTCCTTCTGCTTCTGCTTCTCCTTCTGCTTCAATTTCTCCTTCTGCTTCTCATTCTGCTTCTGCGTCTTCTGTTTCTTCTGCTTCTCTTGCTACTGCTTCTCCTGCTTCTCCTACATCTCTTGCTGCTTCTCCTTCTGCGTCTCTTTCTGCTTCAGCTTATCCTTTTGCTTCTCCTACTCCTAATCCTTCTCTTTCGCCTTCTCCTTCTTGTTCTTCTGCTTGTCCTGGTGCTTCTGCTTCTGCTTATTCTACTATTTCTGTTTCTTCTGCTTCTGCTTCAGATTGTGCTTCTTCTGTTTCTCCTTCAGCATCAGATTCTGCTTCTGCTTCTTCGGCTTCGCCTGTTTCTTCTGCTTCTGCTTCTCCTGCTTCTTCTGCTTCTCCTGCTTCTCTTTCTGCTTCTCCTTCTGCTTCTGCTTCTCCTTCTGCTTCTGTTTCTGCTCTTCTCCTTCTTCTGTTTCTTTTGATTCTGTTTCTTCTGCTTCTTCTTCTTCTGTTTCTTCTGATTCTACTTCTGCTTCTCCTTCTTCTCCTTCTCTTTCTGCTTCTTCTGATTCTCCTGCTTCTCCTTCTTGTTCTCCTTCTGTTTCTGCTTCTCTTTATGCTTCTGCTTCTCCTTCTGCTGCTCCTTCTCCTTCTCCTTCTTCTGCTACTCCCACTACTTCTGCTTCTGCTTCTATTGCTTATTCTTTTTCTTCTGCTTCTGCTTCTCCTGCTTCTGCTTCTTCTGCTTCTACTGCTTCTCCTTATACTTCTCCTTATGCTTCTCCTTATGCTTCTTCTTCTTCTTCGTCGTCATCTTCTCTTTCTTCTGCTTCTGCTTTTCCTGCTTCTTCTGCTTCTACTGCTTCTCTTTCTGCTTCTCATTCTGCTTCTGCTTCTCTTTCTGCTTCTCCTATTGCTTCTGCGGCTCTTCCTTCTCCTTCTCCTTCTTCTACTTCTCCTTCTGCTTCTGCTTCTTCTGCTTCTCCTGCTTCTCCTTCTGCATCTTCTTCTGCTTCTGCTTCCCTTTCTGCTGTTTCTTCTGCTTCTGTTTCTCCTTCTGCTTCTCCTTCTGCTTCTTCTGCTTCTCCTCCTGATTCTCCTTCTGCTTCTCCTTCTGTTTCTCCTTCTCCTTCTCGTTCTTCTGCTTTTCCTTCTGCATCTCCTTCTGCTTGTGCTGCAACAGCTACTGCTTCTGCTTCTTCTGTTTCTTCTGCTTCTCCTTCTGCTTTTGATTCTCTTTCTGCTTCTGCTTCTGCTTCTACTTCAGCTTCTCATTCTGCTTCTCCAGATTCTTCTTCTTTTGCTTCTCCTGCTTCTCCTTCTGCTTCAGGTTCTGCTTCTGCTTCTTCGGATTCTTATGCTTCTGCTTCTCCTGCTTCTGCTTCTTCTTCTTCCCCTCTTTCTCTTTCCGCTTCTCCTTCTGTTTCTGCTTCTCCTTCTGCTTCTGCTTCTGCTTCTTGTCCTTCTCCTGTTTCTTCTCCTTCTGCTTTTCTTGCTTCTGCTTCTTCTGCTTTTCCTGTTCTCTTTCTGCTTCTCCTTCTGCTTCTGCTCCTTCTCCTTCTTCTGTTTCTTCTTCTTCTGCTTCTCCCGCTTGTGCTTCTCCTGCTTCTCCTGCTTCTCGTTCTGCTTCTCTCCGTCGGCTTCTCTTTCTATTTCTGCTTCTGCTTCTTCTGATTCTGATTCTTCTCCTTCTTCTTCTCCTTCTGCTTCTGCTTCTTCTGCATCACCTGCTTCTCCTTCTGCATCTCCTTCTGCTTGTGCATTTCCTTCTGCTTCTTCTTCTGCTTCGGCTTCTCCTTCTCCTTCTTCTCCGTCTGCTTCTGTTTCTTCTGCTTTTCCTGCGTCTCCTTCTGCTTCTCCTTCTGTTTCTCCTTCTCGTTCTTCTGCTATTCCTTCTGCCTTCAGGATCTGGCTTCTGCATCTCAGACATCTTCAGCATCTGACTTCTACAGCTGCTGCTGCATACTGCATACTCATGCTAGTACATCTGCTTTCCTTCTGTATTCAGCTATTCCATCTGACATCATCTCAATCATCTGTTTCATCTGCATCTGAATCTCCTGCTGACTGACTAATCCTAGCTTTTAGATCTGCATACTCTTTCTGCTTCTCCATTTCATTCTCCTTCTTCTTCTGCTTCTCGTTCTGCTTCAATTTCTCCTTCTGCTTCTCATTCTGCTTCTGCCTCTTCTGATTCTACTGCTTCTCCTGCTTCTGCTTCTTCTGCTTCTCCTGCTTCTCCTTCTACTTCTCTTTCTGCTTCTGCTTATCCTTCTGCTTCTCCTACTAGTAATCCTTCTCTTTTGCCTTCTCCTTCTTCTTCTTCTGCATCTCCTGCTGCTTCTGCTTCTGTTTATTCTACTATTTCTGTTTCTTCTGCTTCTGCTTCAGATTGTGCTTCTTCTGTTTCTCCTTCTGCTTCAGATTCTGCTTCTGCTTCTTCGGCTTCTTCTGTTTCTTCTGCTTCTGCTTCTCCTGCTTCTTCTGCTTCTGTTGCTTCTCTTTCTGCTTCTCCTTCTTCTCCTGCTTCTCCTTCTGCTTCTGCTTCTGCTCTAATCCTTCTTCTGTTTCTTTTGCTTCTGTTTCTTCTGTTTCTTCTTCTTCTGTTTCTTCTGATTCGAATTCTGCTTCTCCTTCTTCTCCTTCTCTTTCTGCTTCTACTTCTACTTCTTCTGCTTCTCCTGCTTCTGCTTCTTCTGCTTCTCCTGATTCTCTTTCTGCTTCTCCTTCTGCTTCTCCTTCTGCTCCTTCCTCTTCTGCTTCTGCTTCTCCTTCTCCTTCTTCTTCTTCTTCTTCTTCTTCTTCTTCTTCTTCTTCTTCTTCTTCTTCTTCTTCTTCTTCTTCTTCTTCTTCTTTTTCTTCTCCTTCTCCTTCTCGTTCTCCTTCTTCTTCTTCTTCTTCTTCTTCTTCTTCTTCTTCTTCTTCTTCTTCTTCTTCTTCTTCTTCTTCTTCTTCTTCTTCTTCTTCTTCTTCTTCTTCTTCTTCTTCTTCTTCTTCTTCTGTTTCTTAACTGCTGGTTGTCCTGGTTCTTCTGCTTAAACTGCTTCTCTTTCAGATTCTCAATTGATTCTGCTTCTCCTTCTGGATCGCTTATGGCTTCGGAAGCGA
>NW_012296295.1:0-1709 GCF_000151885.1 Dipodomys ordii
CAGTAGAAGCAGAAGAAGCAGGAAAAGCAGAAGCAGAAGAAAGAGAAGAAGACGACGACGAAGAAGAAGCATAAGGAGAAGCATAAGGAGAAGTATAAGGAGAAGCAGTAGAAGCAGAAGAAGCAGAAGCAGGAGAAGCTGAAGCAGAAGAAAAAGAATAAGCAAAAGAAGCAGAAGCAGAAGCAGTGGGAGAAGCAGAAGAAGGAGAAGGAGAAGGAGCAGCAGAAGGAGAAGGAGAAGCAGAAAGAGAAGCAGAAACAGAAGGAGAACAAGAAGGAGAAGCAGGAGAATCAGAAGAAGCAGAAAGAGAAGGAGAAGAAGGAGAAGCAGAAGTAGAATCAGAAAAAAAACAGAAGAAGAAGAAGAAGAAGAAGAAGAAGAAGAAGAAACAGAAGCAAAAGAAACAGAAGAAGGAGAAGAGCTTAAGCAGAAGCAGAAGGAGAAGCAGAAGCAGAAGGAGAAGCAGAAAGAGAAGCAGGAGAACCAGAAGAAGCAGGAGAAGCAGAAGCAGAAGAAACAGGAGAAGCCGAAGAAGCAGAAGCAGAATCTGAAGCAGAAGGAGATACAGAAGAAGCACAATCTGAAGCAGAAGCAGAAGAAGCAGAAAAACAAGCAGGAGAAGCAGAAGCAGAAAGAGAAGTAGAAGCAGAAGAAGCAGAAGAAGAAGCAGTAGAAGCATAAGAAGCAGAAGCAGGAGAAGCAGAACCAGAAGAAAAAGAAGAAGCATAAGAAGCAGAAGCAGAGGGAGAAACAGAAGAAGGAGAAGGAGCAGCAGAAGGTGAAGCAGAAGGAGATGCAGAAGGAGAAAGAGAAGCAGAAACAGAAGGAGAAGAAGAAGGAGAAGTTGGAGAATCAGAAGAAGCAGAAGCAGAAAGAGAAGCAGAAGAAGGAGAAGGAGAAGCAGAAGGAGAAGGACAAGCAGGAGAAGCAGAAGAAGCAGAAGCGGGAGAAGCAGAAGAAGAAGAAGAAACAGAAGAAGGAGAAGGAGCAGAAGGAGAAGCAGAAGCAGAAGGAGAAGCAGAAAGAGAAGCAGAAGAAGCAGTAGCAGGAGAGGCAGAAGCAGAAGAAACAGAAGAAGCCGAAGAATCAGAAGGAGAACCTGAAGCAGAAGGAGAAGCAGAAGCAGCAGAAGCTGGAAAAGCAGAAGCAGAAGAAACCGAACAAGCAGAAGAAGCAGAAACAGAACGAGAAGCAGAAGAAGAGGGAGAAAGAGAAGGATTTGGAGTAGGAGGAGCAGAAGCAGAATAAGAAGCACAAAGAGAAGCAGAAGGAGAAGCAGAAGGAGAAACAGAATCAGAAGCAGCAGAAGCAGAAGCAGAAAGAGAAGCACAAGAAGGTGGAATTGAAGGAGAAGGAGAATGAGACGGAGAACAGAAGGAGAAGAAGGAGAAGCAGAAGAAGAAGAAGCAGGAGAAGTAGAAACAGAAGAAACAGAAAAAGCAGAAGAAGCAGAAGAAGAAGCAGCAGGAGAAGCAGAAGAAGGAGAAGGAGAAAGAGAAGGATTAGAGTAGGAGAAACAGAAGGATAAGCATAAGCAGAAAGAGAAGCAGAACGAGAAGCAGGAGAAGCAGAAGAAGCAGAAGCAGGAGAAGCAGAAGCAGAATGAAAAGCAGGAGAAGGAGAAATTGAAACAGAAGAAGATGCAGAAGGAGAAGCAGAAGCAGAAGTAGAAGCAGAAGCAGGAGAAGCAGAATCAAAAGAAATAGAAG
>NW_012296296.1:0-3063 GCF_000151885.1 Dipodomys ordii
GAAGAGCAGAAGCAGAAGGAGAAGCAGAGGATGCAGAGAGCTGATGCAGAGAGAGAGAAGAAACAGAAAAAGCAGAGGAAGCTGAGGAAGTAGCAGCAGGAGAAGCAGAAGATAGAAGATGTAGAAGGAGAAAGAGACGTTTTAGTAGTATGTGAAACAGAATATTAAGCAGAAGAAGAAGGAGAAGGGGTAGAGTTTGAGAATCACGTTAAGCAGATGAAGCGTTAGCTTGATTAGTAGAACCTGAACAAACATAGGAAGGAGAAGAAGCAGAAGTAGAAGCAGAAACAGTTGGAAAAGCAGAAAGAGAAGCAGGAGAAGCAGAAGAAGCAGCAGCAGGAGAAGCAGAAGCAGAAGTAGCAGAAGCAGAACATGAAGCTGAAGGAGAAGCAGGAGAAGCAGAAGAAGCAGAATCTGGAGAAGCAGAAGGAGAAGCAGAAGCAGAAAGAGAAGCAAAAGCAGAAGGAGAAGCAGAAGGGGAATAGAAAAAACAGAAGAAGCAGAGGCAGTAGCAGAAGAAGCAGAAGATGCAGAAGCAGAAGGAGAAGCAGAAGGAAAAGCAGAAGAACGAGAAGGAGAAGGAGTAGGAGAAACAGAAGGAGAAGCAGAAAGAGAAGCAGAAGAAGGAGCAGGAGAAGGAAAAGCAGCAGGAGAAGCAGAAAGAGCAGCAGAAGGAGAAGCAGAAGCAGAAGCAGAAGCAGAAGTAGAAGCAGAAGAAGGAGAAGCAGAAGGAGAAGCATAAAGAGAAACAGAAGGAGAAGCAGGAGAAGCAGAAGCAGGAGAAGCAGAATCAAAAGAAATAGAAGAAGGATAAGAAGCAGAAGCAGAAAGAGAAGCAGAAACAGCAGGAGAAGCAGAAATAGAAGCAGAAGAAGCTGAAGAAGCAGAAGCAGAACCTGAAGCAGAAGGAGAAGCAGGAGAAGCAGAAGAAGCAGAATCTGGAGAAGAAGGAGAACCAGAAGGAGAAGCAGAAGCAGAAAGAGAAGCAAAAGCAGAAGGAGAAGCAGAAAGAGAAGCAGAAGAAACAGAAGAAGCAGAAGCAGTAGCAGAAGAAGCTGAAGATGCAGAAGCAGATAGAGAAGCAGAAGGAATAGCAGAATAACGACAAGGAGAAACAGAAGGAGAAGAAGAATGAGAAGCAGAAGGAGAAGCAGGAAAAACAGAAGAAGCAGAAACAGACGGAGAAGCAGAAGAAGGAGAAGCAGAAGCAGAAGAAGAAGCAGAAGGAAAAGCACAAGCAGAAGGAGATGCAGAAGGAGTAGCAGGAGAAGCAGAAGAAGCAGAAGCAGAAGGAGAAGAAGCAGGAGAAGAAGCAGAATCAGAAGAAGCAGAAGGAGAAGTAGAAAGAGAAGCCGAAGAAGAGAAGCAGAACGAGAAGCAGGAGAAGCAGAAGAAGCAGAGCGGGAGAAGCAGAAGAAGAAGAAACAGAAGAAATAGAAGGAGCAGAAGCAGAAGGAGGAGCAGAAGCAGAAGGAGAAGCAGAAAGAGAAGCAGGAAAAGCAGAAGAAGCAGAAGGAGGAGAAGCAGAAGCAGAAGAAACAGGAGAAGGACAAGAAGCAGAAGCAGAAGGAGAAGCAGAAACAGAAGGAGAAGCAGAAAGAGAAGGAGGGAAGCAGAAGAAGCAGAAGCAGGAGAACCAGAAGCATAAGAATCCGAAGAAGCAGAAGCAGAACCTGAAGCAGAAGGAGAAGCAGAAGAAGCAGAATCTGGAGAAGCAGAATGAGAAGCTGAAGGAGAAGCAGAAGCAGAAAGAGAATCCAAAGGAGAAGGAGAAGCGGAAGAAACAGAAGAAGCAGAAGCAGTAGCAGTTGCAGCAGAAGCAGAAGGAGAAGCAAAAGTAAAAGCAGAAGAACGAGAAGGAGAAACAGAAAGAGAAGCAGAAGGAGAAGCAGAAGAAACAAAGGAGAAGCAGAAGGAGAAACAGAAGCAGAAGAAGAAGCAGAAGGAGAAGCAGAAGCAGAAGAAGATGCAGAAGGAGAAGCAGATGCAGAAGAAGATGCAGAAGGAGAAGCAGGAGAAGCAGAAGAAGAAGGAGAAGGAAGAGCCGCAGAAGCAATAGGAGAAGCAGAAGAAGAAGCAGAAGCAGAATGAGAAGCAGAAAGAGAAGCAGTAGAAGAAGAAGAAGCAGGAAAAGCAGAAGCAGCAGAAAGAGAAGAAGAAGAAGAAGAAGAAGAAGAAGAAGAAGAAGAAGAAGAAGAAGAAGAAGAAGAAGAAGAAGAAGAAGAAGAAGAAGAAGAAGAAGAAGAAGAAGAAGAAGCAGAAGCAGAAGAAGAAGAAGAAGAAGAAGAAGAAGAAGAAGAAGAAGAAGAAGAAGAAGAAGAAGAAGAAGAAGAAGAAGAAGAAGAAGAAGAAGAAGGAGGAGGAGGAGAAGGAGAAGGAGAAGGAGAAGCAGTAGAAGCAGAAGAAGCAGAAGCAGGAGAAGCAGAAGCAGGAGAAACAGAAGCAGAAGAAAAAGAATAAGCATAAGAAGCAGAATCAGAGGGAGAAGCAGAAGAAGGAGAAGCAGAAGCAGAAGAAGCAGCAGAAGCAGAAGCAAAAGCAGAAGAAGATGCAGAAGGAGAAGTAGGAGAAGCAGAAGAAGGAGAAGGAGAAGGCGAAAGAGAAGGATTAGGAGTAGGAGAAGCAAAAGGATAAGCAGAAGCAGAAAGAGACGCAGAAGGAGAAGCAGCACGAGAAGTAGGAGAAGCAGGAGAAGCAGAAGCAGGAGAAGCAGAAGAAACAGAAGACGCAGAACAGAATGAGAAGCAGAAGGAGAAATTGAAGCAGAAGGAGAAGCAGAAGCAGAAGCAGAAGAAGGAAAAGGAGAAGCAGAAAGAGAAGCAGAAAGAGAAGCACAACGAGAAGCAGGAGAAGCAGAAGCAGGAGAAGCAGAAGCAGAAGAAACATAGGAAGGAGAAGAAGCAGAAGCAGAAACAGAAGGAAAAGCAGAAAGAGAAGCAGGAGAAGCAGAAGAAGCAGCAGCAGGAGAAGCAGAAGCAGAAGAAGCCGAAGAAGCAGAAGCGGAACCTGAAGCAGAAAGAGAAGCAGGAGAAGCAGAAGAAGCAGAATCTGGAGAAGCACAAG
>NW_012296297.1:0-4772 GCF_000151885.1 Dipodomys ordii
TGTCCAGCTATGTCACGCTTGTCTCGCTGTGGACCACTCTCTGTCTCCACTGTCCCCCGCTGTGTCCCCCGCTGTGTCCCACTGTGTCCAGGCAGGGTCACTGCTGTTTCCCGCTGTGTCCCGCTGTGTTCCGTGGTGTCCCTCTTTGTCCCCCGCTGTGTCCCCCGCTGAGTCCCCGCTGTGTCACCTCTGTGTCCCACTGTGTCCTCGCTGTGTCCCCCGCTGTCTCCAGCTCTGTCCCCCGCTGTGTCTCACGCTTTGTCCCCGCTGTGTCCCACTGTGTCCCGCTGTGTCCCGCTGTGCCCCCACTGAGTCCCGTTGTGTCTACAGCTGTGTACCACGCTGTGTAACGCTGTGTGCCCGCTGTATCGACGCTGTGTCCCGCTGTGTCCCCGCTGTGTGCCCGCTGTGTCCCGCTGTGTACCCCGCTGTGTCCAGCTGTGTCACCGCTGTGTCTCGCTGTGGCCACTCTCTGTCTCTGCTGTCCCCCGCTGGGTCCCCCGCTGTGGCCCGCTGTGTCCCGCTGTGTCCCCCGCTTTTTCCTGCTTTGTCCCGCAGTGTTCCCGCTGTGTCCCGCTGTGTGACACAGTGTCCCGTGGTGTCCCACTTTGTCACACGCTGTGTCCCCCGCTGAGTCCCCTCTGTGTCGCCTCTTTGTCCCCCTGTGTCCTTGCTGTATCCCCCGCTGTGTCCCGTTGTGTCCCCAGCTGTGTACCCTGCTGTGTCCCACTGTATCGACACTGTGTCCCACTGTGTCCCGCTGTGTCCTCTCTGTGTTCCCCGCTGTCTCCCGCTCTGTCCCTCGCTGTGTCTCACGCTTTGTCCATGCTGTGTCCCACTGTGTCCCGCTGTGTCCGGCTGTGCCCCCACTGTGTCCCGGTGTCCACAGCTGAGTACCACGCTGTGTAACGCTGTGTGCCCGCTGTATCAACGCTGTGTCCCGCTGGGTCCCGCTGTGTCCTCGCTGTGTTCCCCGCTGTGTCCCGCTGTGTCCCCCGCTGTGTCCTCGCTGTGTCCCCCGCTGTGTCCTGCTGTGTCCTCGCTGTGTCCCCCGCTTGGTCCCGGTGGGTCCTGCTGTGTCCTCGCTGTGTCCACCGCTGTGTCCCGTTGTGTCCCCAGCTGTGTCCCCCGCTATGTCCCGATGTGTCTACTGCTGTGTCCATGCTATGTCTTGCTGTGTCGTGCTGTGTCCTCCGCTGTGTCCGCTGCTTTGTCCTGCTGCTTTCCCCGCTGTGTCACCAATGTATCCCGCTGTGTCCTCGCTGTGTCCCGCTGTGCCCCCACTCTGTCCCGTTGTGTCCACAGCTGGGTACCAGGCTGTGTAACCCTGTGTCCCCACTGTATCGACGCTGTGTCCTGCTGGGTGCCATTGTGTCCTCGCTGTGTTCCCCGCTGTGTCCCGTTGTGTCCCCAGCTGTGTCCTCGCTGTGTCCCGCTGTGTCCCAGCAGTATGGACGCTGGGTCCCGCTGGGTCCCGCTGTGTCCTCCCTGTGTCCCACGCTGTGTCCCGCTGTGTCCGCCACTGTGTCCCGCTGTGTCTACTGCTTTGTCCCCGCTGTGTCCCGCTGTGTCCCGCTCTGTCCTCGCTGTATCCCACGCTGTGTTCTGCTGTGGCCTCACTTTTTTCCCCGCTGTGTCCCGCTGTGTACCCCTCTGTGTGCCCCCGCTGTGTCCCGCTGTGTCCCCCGCTGTGTCCCTGCTGTGTCCCGGCTGTGTCCCGCTGTGTCCCGCTGTGTACTGCTGTGTCCCCCGCTGAGACCCGCTGTGTCCCAATGTGTCCTCGCTCTGTCCCCCTCTGTGTACCGCTGTGTCCTTCCTGTGTCCCCCGCTGGGTCCCGCTGTGTCCCGCTGTGTCCCGCTCTGTTCTTGCTGTGTCCCCCACTGTGTGCAACTGTGTCCCCCGCTGTGTCTCGCTGTGTCCTTTTGTGTCACGCTGATTCCCCGCTGTGTCCCTGCTGTGTCCCTCTGTGTACCCCGCTGTGTCCAGCTTTGTCCCCGCCGTGTCTCGCTGTGTCCCCCGCTGTGTCCCGCTGTGTCCCCCGCTGAGTCCCCGCTGTGTCCCCGCTGTGTCCCGCTGTGTCCCCCGCTGTGTCCCGCTGTGTCCCGCTGTGTCCTTGCTGTGACCCGCTCTGTCCCCACTGTATCGACGCTGTGTCCCGCTGTGTTCCGCTGTGTCCTCGCTGTGTTCCCCGCTGTGACCCGCTGTGTACCCCTCTTTGTCTCCTGCTGTGTCCGCTGTGTCCCCCGCTCTGACCCGCTGTGTCCCGCTTTGTCCCCCACTGTGTCCCTGCTGTGTCCCCGGTGTGTCCCACTGTGTCCCGCTGTGTCCCCCGCTTTGTCCTGCTGTGTCCCCACAGTGTCCCGCTTTGTCCCACTGTGTCACACTGTGTCCCGTGGTGTCCCTCTTTGTCCCCCGCTGTGTCCACCGCTGAGTCCCCTCTTTGTGGCCGCTGTTTCCTGCTGTGTCCTCACTGTGTCCCCCGCTGTCTCCCGCTTTGTCCCCCGCTGTGTCCCCGCTGTGTCACGCTATGTCCTCGCTGTTTTCCCCGCTGTGTCCCGCTGTGTCCCCGCTATGTCCCCAGCTGTGTCCCGCTGTGTCCCGCTGTGTACCCCGCTGTGTCCCGCTATGTTCCCGCAGTGTCCCGCTGTGTCCCGCTGTGTCCTCGCTGTGGCCCCCGCTGTGTCCCACGCTGTCTCCCGCTTTGTCCCCGCTGAGTTCCGCTGTGTCACGCTGTGTCCCCCCGTGTCCCCCGCTGTATCCCGCTGTGTCCCCGCTATGTCCCCAGCTGTGTCACGCTGTGTTCCGCTGTGTCCCCCGCTGTGTCCCGCTATGTTCCCGCAGTGTCCCGCTGTGTCCCGCTTTGTCCTCGTTGTGTCCCCCGCTGTGTCCCGTTGTGTCCCCAGCTGTGTACCTCGCTGTGTCCCGCTGTGTCCACGCTGTATCGACGCTGGGTCCCACTGGGTCCCGCTGTGTCCTCCCTGTGTCCCCAGCTATGTCCCGCCGTGTCCGACAGTGTGTCCCGCAGTGTCTACTGCTTTGTCGCCGCTGTGTCCCGCTGTGTCCCACTGTGTCCTCGCTGTGTCCCACGCTGTGTTCTGCTGTTGCCTCACTTTTTTCCTCACTGTGTCCCGCTGTGTACCCCCCTGTGTCCCCCGCTGTTTCCCGCTGTGTCCCCGGCTGTGTTCCTGCTGTGTCCCCGCTGTGTCCCGCTGTGTCCTGCTGTGTACTGCTGCGTCCCCCGCTGAGTCCCGCTGTGTCCCATTGTGTCCTCGCTCTGTCTCCCGCTGTGTACCGCTGTGTCCTTCCTGTGTCCCCCGCTGTGTCCCGCTGTGTCCCGCTCTGTCCTCGCTGTGTCCCCTGCTGTGTCCTGCTGTGTTCCCGCTGTGTCCCAAGGTGTGTCCCGCTGTGTCCCGCTGTGTGCCCCGCTGTGTCCCACTATGTTCCCGCAGTGTCCCCGCTGTGTCCCCGCTGTGTCCTCGCTGTGTTCCCCGCTGTGTCCCGCTGTGTCCCTCGCTGTGTCTCGCTGTGTCTACTGCTGTGTCCCCACTGTGTCCCGCTGTGTCTCGCTGTGTCCTGCTGTGTCCTCGCTGTTTCCCACGCTGTGTTTCTGCTGTGTCCTCGCTGTGTCCCCGTTGTGTCCCGTTGTGTCCCCAGCTGTGTACCCCACTGTGTCCCTCTGTGTCCCCACTGTATGGACGCTGTGTCCCGCTGGGTCCCGCTGTGTCCTCCCTGTGTTCCCCACTGTGTCCCGCTATGTACCCCTCTGTGTCCCTCGCTGTGACCCGCTGTGTCCCGCTGTGTACTGCTGTGTCCCCCGCTGTGTCCCGCTGTGTCCCCGCTGTGTCCCAATGTGTCCACGCTGTGTCCCGCGCTGGGTCCGGCTGGGTCCCCCCGTTTCCCCCGCTGTGTCCCGCTGTGTCCGGCTGTGTCCCCCGCTGTGTCCCCCGCTGTGTCCCCCGCAGTGTCAGCGCTTTGTCCCGCTGTGTCCTCGCTGTGTCCCCTGCTGTCTCCCACTCTGTACCCCTCTGTGTCTCAAGCTTTGTCCCGCTGTGTCTCACTGTGTCCTACTGTGTCCCGCTGTGTACCCTTCTGTGTCCAGCTGTGTCCCCTCTGTGTCCTCCTGTGTCCATTCTCTGTCCCCCGCTGTCCACCGCTGTGTCCCCCGGCTGTGTCCCGCAGTGTCCCCGCTGTGTCCCGCTGTGTCCTACTGTGTCCCGTGGTGTCCTGCTTTTTTCCCTCTATGTCCCCTGCTGAGTCCCCTCTGTGTCCCCTCTGTGTCCAGCTGTGTCCTCGCTGTGTCCTCTGCTGTCTCCCGCTTTGTCCCACGCTGTGTCCTACTGTGTCCCACTGTGTCCCTGCTGTGTCCCCCGCTGTGTCCCGCTGTGTCCCGCTGTGTCCCCCGCTGTGACCTGCTGTGTCCCGCTGTGTCCCCGCTGTGTCCCCGCTGTGTCCCGCTGTGTCCCCCGCTGTGTCCTGCTTGGTCCCGCTGTGACCTCCGCTGTGTCCCGCTGTGTCCCCGCAGGTTCACCGCTGTTTCACGCTGTGTCCTGCTGTGTTCCGTGGTGTCCTGCTTTGTCCCCCGCTGTGTCCCGCTGTGTCTCGCTGTGTCCCGCTGTGTCCTCGCTTTGTCCCATGCTGTGTTAAGCTGTGTCCTCCCTGTGTCCCCCGCTGTGCCCCGCAGTGTCCCGCTGTGTCCCGCTGGGTCCCCCGCTGTAATAAATAGCTGTGTCCCCCGCTGTGCCCCGCAGTGTCCCGCTGTGTCCCGCTCTTG
>NW_012296298.1:0-4772 GCF_000151885.1 Dipodomys ordii
ATGACACTTTTGTCACTCATTTGGGGGTCACAGCAAGTGTTGGATTGGGATACATCGTGGGTCACAGCAGGTCTATATAGTGGTTCAGAGCGGGACAGAGCGGGGATACAGTTGGGGGACACAGGATTGACACTTCGGTTCACAGCGGGGGATAGATCGAGGACACATTGAGACACAGCGGTGACACAATGGGAATCAGCGGGGGACACAGCAGTACACAGCGAGACACTGCGGGACATAGCAGTGACACAGCGGGGGACACAGCGGGACATAGCGGGGGACACAGAGGGGGACACAGCGTGGAAAAAAGCGAGGCCACAGCAGAACACAGCGTGGGACACAGCGAGGACACAGCGGGACACAGCGGGACACAGCGATGTACACAGCTGGGGACACAACGGGACACAGTGGGGGCACAGCCGGACACAGAGGCACACAGCGGTACACAGCGGGGACACTGCGGAAACATAGTGGGACACAGCGGGGTACACAGCGGGACACAGCTTGGGACACAGCGGGACAAAGCGGCAGACAGCAGGGGACACAGCGAGGACACAGCGGGACACAGCGGAGACAGAGAGGGGACTCAGCGGGACAAAGCGGGGGACACAGCGGGACACAGCGGGACACAGCGGGGGACAGAGCGGGGGACAGCGGAGACAGAGAGGGGCCAAAGCGAGACACAGCGGTGATACAGCTGGACACAACGGAGTACACAGCGGGACACAGCGGGCACACAGCGGGGACACAGCGGGCCAGAGCGGGACACAGCAGGGAACACAGGAAGGAAACAGCGGGACCCAGTGGGACACAGCATCGATACAGCGGGACACAGCGGGGTACACAGCTGGGGACACAACGGGACACAGCGGGGGATACAGCGAGGACACAGAGTGACCCAGCAGGACACAGCGGGGACACAGCGGGGACACAGTGGAGACTCAGCGGGGGACACAGCGGGACACAGCGGGGGACACAGCGGGACACAGCGGGGGACATTGCGGGACACAGTGTGGGACAGAGCGTGGGACACAACGAGACACAGCAGGGACAAAGTTGGACACAGCGGGGTACACAGAGGGACACTGCAGGGACACAGCGGGGAAACAGCGTGACACAAAAGGACACAGCAGGACACAGCGGGGGACACAGCAAGGACACAGCGGCACACAGTGGGGGACACAGCAAGGACAGAGCGGGACACAGTGGTGGACACAGCGGGACATAGCGGGGGCCACAGCGGGGGACACAGCGGGACACAGCGGGGGACACAGGAAGGACACAGCGGTACACAGCGGGGGACAGAGCGAGGACACATTGGGACACAGCAGGGACACAGCGGGACTCAGCGGGGGACACAGCATTACACAGCGGGACACAGCGGGACACAGCGGGGACACAGCAGGGACACAGCGGGGGACACAGCGGGAAACAGCGGGGGACACAGAGGGGTACACAGTGGGGAAAACAGTGAGGCCAAAGCAGAACACAGCATGGGACAGAGCGAGGACACAGCGGGACACAGCGGCGACAAAGCAGTAGACACAGCGGGACACAGTGGCGGACATAGCGGGACACAGTGGGGGACACAGGGAGGACACAGTGGGACCCAGCGGGACCGAGCGTCGATACAGCGGGGACACAGTGGGACACAGTGAGGTACACAGCTAGGGACACAACGGGACACAGCAGGGAACATAGGGAGGACATAGCGGGACCCAGCAGGACCCAGCGTCGTTACAGCGGAGACACAGCGGGACACAGCGGGGTGCACAGCTGGGGACACAACGGGACACTGTGGGGTACACAGCGAGGACAAAGCGGGACAGAGCGGTACACAGCGGGGACACTGCGGGAACATAGTGGGACACAGCGGGGTAGCGGGACAAGGCGGGACAGTGTGGGACAGAGCGTGGGACACAGCGAGACACAGCGGGGACAAAACTGGACACAGCGGGGTACACAGAGGGACACAGCAGGGACACAGCGGGGAAACAGCGTGACACAAAAGGACACAGCGGGACACAGCAGGGGACACAGCGAGGACACAGCGGCACACAGTGGGGGAAACAGCCAGGACAGAGCGGGACACAGCGGGGGACACAGCAGGACATAGCGGGGAACAAAGCGGGGGACACAGCGGGACACAGCGGTACACAGCGGGGACACTGCGAGAACATAGTGGGACACAGCGAGGACACAGCGGGACACAGCGGCAACACAGAGGGGACTCAGCGGGACAAAGCGGGGGAAACAGCGGGACACAGCGGGACACAGCGGGGGACACAGCGGGGGACAGCGGAGACAGAGAGGGGACAAAGCGAGACACAGCAGTGACACAGCTGGACACAACAGAGTACACAGCGGGACACAGCGGGCACACAGAGGGGACACAGCGGGACATAGCGGGACACAGCGGAACACAGCGGGGGACACAGCGGGACACAGCGGGGGACCCAGCGAGGACCCAGCGGGACACAGTGGGGGACACAGCTGGGGACACAGCGGGACACAGCGGCGAACACAGCGAGGACCCAGCGGGACACAGCAGGACACAGTGTCGATACACCGGGGACACAGTGTTACACAGCGTGGTACCCAGCTGTGGACACAACGGGACAGAGTGGGGGCACACCGAGACACTGCGGGACACAGCAGGGGACACAGCGGGACACAGCGCGACACAACGGGGAACAGAGAGGGAGACAGCGGGGGACACAGCGAGGACACAGCGGGACAGAGCAGTGACACAGCAGGGACTCAGTGGGGGACGCAATGGGGGACAAAGAGGGACACCACGGAACACAGCGGGACACAGCGGGAAACAGCAGTGACCCTGCGGGGACACGGTGGGACACAGCGGGGGACACAGCGCGACACAGCGGGGGACAGAGCGAGGACACATTGGGACACATTGGGACACAGCGGGACTCAGCGGGGGACACAGCTGTACACAGCGGGACAAAGCGGGACACAGCGGGGACACAGCAGAGACACAGCCGGGGACACAGCGGGACACAGCGGGGGACAAAGGGATGACACAGCGGGACACAGCGGGACCTAGCATCGATACAGCCGGGACACAGTGGGACACAGTGGGGTACACAGCTGGGGACACAAGGAGGACACAGCAGGACACAGCGGGACACAGCTGGGGACACAGCGGGGACACAGCGGGACACAGCGGAACACAGCGGGAGACAAAGCCGGAGACAGCGGGGGACACAGCGAGGACACATGGGGACACAGCGGTGACACAGAGGGGACTCAGCGGGGGACACAGCGTGGGACAAAGTGGGACAACACGGGACACAGTGTTACACAGCGGGACACAGCGGGGACACTGCGGGACACAGCAGGACAAAGCGGGGGACAAAGTGGGACACAGCGGGCCACAGCGGGGGACACAGCGGGGGACAGCGGAGAGAGAGAGTGGCCACAGCGAGACACAGCGGTGACACAGCTGGACACAGCGGGGCACACAGTGGGACACAGCGGGCACACAGCGGGGACACAGCGTCGATACAGCGGGGACACAGCGAGACACAGCGGGGTACACAGGAAGGAAACAGCGGGACCCAGTGGGACACAGAGTCGATACAGCAGGACACAACGGGGTAAACAGCTAGGAACACAACGGGACACAGCGGGGGACACAGCGAGGACACAGCGGGAAATAGCGGGACACAGCGGGGGACACAGCAGGACCCAGCGGGAGACCCAGCGAGGACACAGCAGGACACAGCGGGACACAGCGTCGATACAGCGGGCACACAGCGTTACACAGCGTGGTACACAGCTGTGGACACAACGGGACACAGTGGGGGCACAGCGGGACACAGCGGGACACAGTGGGACACAGTGGGTACAAAGCGTGAGACACAGCGGGGGACAGAGCTGGAGACAGCGGGGGACACAGCCAGGATACAGCGGGACACAGCGTCGATACAGCGGGCACACAGCGTTACACAGCGTGGTACACACTGTGGACACAACGGGACACAGTGGGGGCACAGCCGGACACAGCGGGACAAAGTGGGACACAGCAGGGACAAAGCGTGAGACACAGCAGGGGACAGAGAGGGAGACAGCAGGGGACACAGCGAGGAAACAGCGGGACACAGCGGTGACACACCGGGGACTCAGCGGGGGACACAGTGGGACACAGCGGGGGACACAGCGGGACACAGCGCGGGACCCTGCGGGACACAGTGTGGGACAGAGCGTGGGACACAGCGAGACACAGCGGGGACAAAGCTGGACACAGCGGGGTACACAGAGGGACACAGCAGGGACACAACGGGGAAACAGCGTGACAAAAAAGGACACAGCTGGACACAGCGGGGTACACAGCGGGACACAGCGGACACACAGCGGGAACACAGAGGGACACAGCGGGACACAGCGGGGACAGAGCATGACACAGTCGGACACAGCGGGACACAGCGGGGGACACAGCGGGGACACAGTGGGGGACCCAGCGAGGACCCAGCGGCACACAGCGGGGGACACAGCGAGGACACAGCGGTGGACACAATGGTGGACACAGCGGGACACAGCGGGGAACACAGCGTGGACACAGCGGGACACAGCGGGAAACACTGCGAGGTCACAGCGGGGGACAAAGCGGGACAACACGGGACACAGTGTGACACAGTGGGACACAGCGGGGACACTCCAGGGGCACTGCGAGACAAAGCTGGTGACACAGCGAGACACAGCGGGGGACACAGCGGGAGCCAGCAGGGGACAGAGAGGGGACACAGAGGGAC
>NW_012296299.1:0-2651 GCF_000151885.1 Dipodomys ordii
TGATGGTGTTGTTGTCTCTTTCGTTATTTCAGTAGATTTTTTGTTTGTGTTTATTGTCTTCTTATATTATATTTATCAGTTTTTTTTTCTTAATTTTATTTTCTTTTTGATTTTGTTTTTTTCTTATCTCTTTTGCTGTGTTTTTTTTTTTTTATTATATTTTGTTGTAGTTTTTTGAGCTCTGTATCTTTATTGTATTTCCGTTGTATTAGATTTGAAGATGAAGATGATGATGATTTGAAGTAGAAGAAGAAGAAGAAGAAGGAGAAGGAGAAGCAGAAGAAGCAGAAGCTGGAGAAGCAGAAGCAGAAGAAAAAGAATAAGCATAAGAAGCAGAATCAGAGGGAGAAGCAGAAGAAGGAGAAGCAGAAGCAGAAGAAGCAGCAGAAGCAGAAGCAGAAGCAGAAGAAGATGCAGAAGGAGAAGCAGGAGAAGCAGAAGAAGGAGAAGGACAAGGCGAAAGAGAAGGATTAGGAGTAGGAGAAGCAAAAGGATAAGCAGAAGCAGAAAGAGACGCAGAAGGAGAAGCAGCACGAGAAGTAGGAGAAGCAGGAGAAGCAGAAGCAGGAGAAGCAGAAGAAACAGAAGACGCAGAAGCAGAATGAGAAGCAGAAGGAGAAATTGAAGCAGAAGCAGAAGGAGAAGCAGAAGCAGAAGCAGAAGAAGGAGAAGGAGAAGCAGAAAGAGAAGCACAACGAGAAGCAGGAGAAGCAGAAGCAGGAGAAGCAGAAGCAGAAGAAACATAGGAAGGAGAAGAAGCAGAAGCAGAAGCAGAAGGAGAAGCAGAAACAGAAGGAAAAGCAGAAAGAGAAGCAGGAGAAGCAGAAGAAGCAGCAGCAGGAGAAGCAGAAGCAGAAGAAGCCGAAGAAGCAGAAGCAGAACCTGAAGCAGAAGGAGAAGCAGGAGAAGCAGAAGAAGCAGAATCTGGAGAAGCAGAAGGAGAAGCAGAAGCAGAAAGAGAAGCAAAAGCAGAAGGAGAAGCCGAAGAAACAGAAGAAGCAGAGGCAGTAGCAGAAGAAGCAGAAGATGCAGAAGCAGAAGCAGATGGAAAAGCAGAAGAACGAGAAGGAGAAGGAGAAACAGAAGGAGAAGCAGAAAGAGAAGCAGAAGAAAGAGCAGGAGAAGGAAAACAGTAGTAGAAGCAGAAAGAGCAACAGAAGGAGAAGCAGGAGATGCAGAATCAGGAGAAGCAGAAGCAGAAGAAACAGGAGAAGGACATGAAGCAGAAGGAGAAGCAGAAACAGAAGGAGAGGCAGAAAGAGAAGGAGGGGAAGCAGAAGAAGCAGAAGCAGGAGAAGCAGAAGCAGAAGAAGCCGAAGAAGCAGAAGCAGAACCTGAAGCAGAAGGAGAAGCAGGAGAAGCAGAAGAAGCAGAATATGGAGAAGCAGAATGAGAAGCTGAAGGAGAAGCAGAAGCGGAAAGAGAATCAAAAGCAGAAGGAGAAGCAGAAGAAACAGAAGAAGCAGTAGCAGTTGCAGCAGAAGCAGAAGGAGAAGCAGAAGGAAAAGCAGAAGAACAAGAACAAGAAGGAGAAACAGAAGCAGAAGCAGAAGGAGAATCAGAAGTAGAAGCAGAAGAAGCAGAAGGAGAAGCAGAAACAGAAGAATAAGCATAAGGACAAGAACAAGCAGAAGGAGATGCATAAGGAGAAGCAGGAGAAGCAGAAGAAGCAGAAGCAGAAGAAGAAGTAGAAGTAGGAGAAAGAGAAGGCGCAGAAGCAATAGGAGAAGAAGAAGGAGAAGCAGAAGCAGAATGAGAAGAAGAAAGAGAAGGAGTAGAAGCAGAAGAAGCCGGAAAAGAAGAAGAAGAAGAAGAAGAAGAAGAAGAAGAAGAAGAAGAAGAAGAAGAAGAAGAAGAAGAAGAAGAAGAAGAAGAAGAAGAAGAAGAAGAAGAAGAAGAAGAAGAAGAAGGAGAAGGAGAAGGAGAGGGAGAAGGAGAAGGAGAAGCATAAGGAGAAGAAGTAGAAGCAGAAGAAGCAGAAGCAGGAGAAGCAGAAGCAGAAGAAAAGGATAAGAGGGAGAAGCAGAAGAAGGACAAGGAGCAGCAGAAGGAGAAGCAGAAGGAGAAGCAGAAGAAGGAGAAGCAGAAGCAGAAGAAGAAGAAGAAGCAGAAGAAGATGCAGAAGGAGAAGCAGGAGAAGCAGAAGAAGCAGAAGCAGAAGGAGAAGCAGAAGTAGGAGAAGGAGAAGGAGAAGGAAGGGCAGCAGAATCAATAGGAGAAGCAGAAGGAGAAGGAGAAGCAGAATGAGAAGCAGAAAGAGAAGCAGTAGAAGCAGAAGAAGCAGGAAAAGCATAAGCAGAAGAAAGAGAAGAAGAAGACGAAGAAGAAGAACAAGAAGAAGAAGAAGAAGAAGAAGAAGAAGAAGAAGAAGAAGAAGAAGCATAAGTTGAAGCATAAGGAGAAGCAGTAGAAGCAGAAGCAGCAGAAGCAGGAGAAGTAGAAGCAGAAGAAAAAGAATAAGCAAAAGAAGCAGAAGCAGAAGCACTGGGAGAAGCAGAAGAAGGAGAAGGAGAAGGAGCAGCAGAAGGAGAAGCAGAAGCAGAAAGAGAAGCAGAAACCGAAGGAGAACAAGAAGGAGAAGCAGGAGAATCAAAAGAACCAGAAGAGGAAGCAGAAAGAGGAGAAGAAGGAGAAGCAGAAATAGAATCAGA
>NW_012296300.1:0-4771 GCF_000151885.1 Dipodomys ordii
TGTCCCCGCAGTGTCCCCGCTGTGTCCCGCTGTGTCCCACTGTGTCCTGTGGTGTCCCGTTTTGTCCCCCGCTATGTCCCCTGCTGAGTCCCCTCTGTGTCCCCGCTGTGTCCCGCTGTGTCCCCCGGTGTGTCCCGCTGTGTCCCCCGCTGTGTCCTGCTGTGTCCCGCTGTGTCCTGCTGGGTCCCGCAGTGACCCGCTGTGTCCCCGCTGTGTCCTGCTGTGTTCCCCGCTGTGTCCCGCTGTGTCCCCGCAGGTTCACCACTGTTTCACGCTGTGTCCCGCTGTGTTCCGTGGTGTCCCGCTTTGTCCCCCACTGTGGCCCCCCTGAGCCACCTCTGTGTCCCCGCTGTGTCCCGCTGTGTCCTCGCTGTGTCCGCCTCTGTCTCCTGCTCTGTCCACTGCTGTGTCTCACGCTTTGTCCCCGCTGGGTCCCGCTGTGTCCCGCTCTGTCCCCCACTGTGTCCCCCGCTGAGTCCTATATGTGTCGCCACTGTGTCCCGCTGTGTCCTCGCTGTGTCCCCTGCCATCTCCTGCTTTGTCCCACGATGTGTCCCGCTGTGTCCCGCTGTGTCCTCGCTGTGTCCCCGGCTGTGTCCTGCTGTGTTCCCGCTGTTTCCCAAGCTGTGTCCCGCTGTGTCCCGCTGTGTGCCCCGCTGTGTCCTGCTGGGTGCCGCTGTGTCCCCGCTGTGTCCCCGCTGTGTCCTCGCTGTGTCCCGCTGTGTCTACTGCTGTGTCCCCACTGTGTCCCGCTGTGTCTCGCTGTGTCCCGCTGTGTCCTCACTGTTTCCCACGCTGTGTTCTGCTGTGTCCTCGCTGTGTCCCCCGCTGAGTCCCGTTGTGTACCCAGCTGTGTACCCCGTTGTGTCCCGCTGTGTCCCCGCTGTATCGACGCTGTGTCCCGCGTGGTCCCGCTGTGTCCTCGCTGTGTTCCCCGCTGTGTCCCGCTGTTTACCCCTCTGTGTCCCCCGCTGTGTCCTGCTGTGTCCCGCTGTGTACTGCTGTGTCCCCCGCTGAGTCCCGCTGTGTCCCCGCTGTGTCCCAATGCGTCCTCGCTGTGTCCCGCGCTGGGTCCCGCTGGGTCCCCCCTGTGTCCCCCGCTGTGTCCCGCTGTGTCCCCGCTGTATCGACGTTGTATCCCGCTTAGTCCCGCTGTGTCCTCGCTGTGTTCCCCGCTGTGTCCTGCTGTTTACCCCTCTGTGTCCCCCGCTATGTCCCGCTGTGTCCCGCTGTGTACTGTTGTGTCCCCCACTGAGTCCCGCTGTATCCCCGCTGTGTCCCAAAGTGTCCTCGCTGTGTCCCGCGCTGGGTCCCGCTGTGTCCCCGCTGTGTTCCAATGTGTCCTCGCTGTTTCCCACGCTGTGTTCTGCTGTGTCCCGCTATGTCCCCGCTGTATCGACGCTGTGTCCCGCTGGGTCCTGCTGTGTCCTCTCTGTGTTTCCCACTGTGTCCCGCTGTGTCCCCCGCTGTGTCCCTCGCTGTGTCACCCGCTGTGTCCCGCTGTGTCCCCCGCTGTGTCCCGCTGTGTCCCCTGCTGTGTCCCCACTGTGTCACGCTGTGTTTCGCTGTGTCCGGCTGTGTCCTCGCTCTGTCTCCCTCAGTGCCCAGCTGTGTCACGCTCTGTCCCTTCTGTGTCCCTCTGTGTCCAGCTCTGTCCCCGCTGTGTCCCGCTGTGTACCCTTCTGTGTCCAGCTGTGTCCCCTCTGTGTCCCGCTGTGTCCCTTCTCTGTCCCCCGCTGTCCATCGCTGTGTCCCCTGGCTGTGTCCCGCAGTGTCCCCGCTGTGTCCCGCTGTGTCCTCCTGTGTCCCGTGGTGTCCCGCTTTTTTCCCTCTATGTCCCATGCTGAGTCCCCTCTGTGTCCCCGCTGTGTCCAGCTGTGTACTCGCTGTGTCCTCCGCTGTCTCCTGCTTTGTCCCACGCTGTGTCCTACTGTGTCCCAATGTGTCCCTGCAGTGTCCCCCGCTGTGTCCCGCTGTGTCCCGCTGTGTCCCCCGCTGTGTCCTGCTGGGTCCAGCTGTGTCCCCGCTGTGTCTCCTCTGTGTCCCTCTGTGTCCCCCGCTGTGTCCCTGCTGTGTCCCCTGTGTCCCCCGCTGTGTCCCACTGTGTCCCCCGCTGTGTCCCGCTGTGTCCACTGCTGTGACCCCGTTGTGCCTTGCTGTGTCCTGCTGTGTCCCCCACTGTCCCCCGCTGTGTCCTTGCTGTGTCCCTCTGTGTCCCGCTGTGTCCCCCAGTGTCCCCAGCTGTGTCCCGCTGTGTCACCGCTGTGTCCCGCTGTGTCCTCACTGTGTCCCCCGCTGTGTCCTTCTTTGTCCCTGCTGTGTACCCCGCTGTGTCCCCCGCTGTGTCCCGCTGTGTCTACTGCTGTGTCCCCACTGTGTCCCCCTGTGTCTCGCTGTGTCCCGCTGTGTCCTCGCTGTTTCCCACGCTGTGTTCTGCTGTGTCCTCGCTGTGTTCCCCGCTGTGTCCCGTTGTGTCCCCAGCTGTGTACCCCACTGTGTCCCGCTGTGTCCCCGCTATATCGACGCTGTCTCCCGCTGGGTCCCGCTGGGTCCTCCCTGTGTTCCCCACTGTGTCCCGCTATGTACCCCTCTGTGTCCCTCGCTGTGACCCGCTGTGTCCCGCTGTGTACTGCTGTGTCCCCCGCTGTGTCCCGCTGTGTCCCAATGTGTCCACGCTGTGTCCCGCGCTGGGTCCCGCTGGGTCCCCCCTGTTTCCCCCGCTGTGTCCCGCTGTGTCCGGCTGTGTCCCCCGCTGTGTCCCCCGCTGTGTCCCCCGCAGTGTCAGCGCTTTGTCCCGCTGTGTCCTCACTGTGTCCCCCGCTGTCTCCTGCTCTGTACCCCGCTGTGTATTCAAGCTTTGTCCCCGCTGTGTCCCGCTGTGTCCCGCTGTGCCCCCACTGTGTCCCGTTGTGTTCACAGCTGTGTACCACGCTGTGTAACGCTGTGTCCCCGCTGTATCGACGCTGTGTACCGCTGGATCCCGCTGTGTCCTCGCTGTGTTCCCCGCTGGGTCCCGCTGTGTCCCCCCTGTGTGCCCTGCTGTGTCCCACTGTGTCCTGCTGTGTCCCCCGCTGTGTCCCCCGCTGTGTCCCTATGTGTCCCACGCTTTGTCCCCCTTTGTCCCCGCAGTTTCCCCGCTGTGTGCCCGCTGTGTCCCGCTGTGTACCCCGCTGTGTCCAGCTGTGTCACCGCTGTGTCTCGCTGTGGCCACTCTCTGTCTCAACTGTCCCCCGCTGTGTGCCCCGCTGTGGCCCGCTGTGGCCCCCGCTTTGCCCTGCTGTGTCCCGCAGTGTCGCCGCTGGGTCCCGCTGTGTAACACTGTGTCCCATGATGTCCCACTTTGTCCCACAATGTGTCCCCCGCTGAGTACCTTCTGTGTCGCCGCTGTGTCCCACTGTGTCCTCGCTGTGTCCCTCACTGTGTCCCGCTGTGTCCTCCCTGTGTCCCCCGCTGTGTCCCGCTGTGTCCTCGCTGTGTTGCCCGCTGTTTCCAGCTGTTTCCACCACTGTGTCCCCCACTGTGTCCCTCGCTGTGTCCCCCGCTGTGTCCCGCTGTGTCCCGCTGTGTCCTCGCTATGTCCCCCTCTGTATCCCGCTGTGTCCCCCGCCGTGTCCCGCTGTGTCCCGCTGCGTCCCCCCTGTGTCCCGCTGTGTCCTGCTTTGTCCCCCACTGTGTCCCGCAGTGACCACGTTGTGTCCCGCTGTGTCCCCCACTGTTTCCCCTGCTGTGTCCGGCTGTGTCCCCCACTGTGTCCCGCTCTGTCCCCCTCTGTGTCCCGCTGTGTCCCCCGCTGTGTCCCACTGTGTCCCCGCAGTGTCACTGCTGTTTCCTGCTGTGTCCCGCTGTGTTCCGTGGTGTCCCTCTTTGTCTCCCACTGTGTCCCCCGCTGTGTCCCCCTGTGTCCGACTGTGTCCCGCTCTGTCCCCACTGTGTCCCGCTGTGTCCCCGCTGTGTGCCCGCTGTGTCCCGCTGTGTCCCCCGCTTTGTCCTGCTGTGTCCCCGCAGTGTCCCGCTGTGTCCCACTGTGTCCCACTGTGTCCCGTGGTGTCCCTCTTTGTCCCCCGCTGTGTCCACCGCTGAGTCCCCTCTTTGTGGCCGCTGTGTGCTGCTGTGTCCTCGCTGTGTCCCCTGCTGTCTCCTGCTTTGTCCCCCGCTGAGTCCCCTCTGTGTCACCGCTGTGTCCCCCTGTGTCCTCGCTGTGTCCCCTGCTGTCTCCCGCTTTGTCTCACGCTGTGTTCCGCTGTGTCCCGCTGTGTCCCCGCTGTGTCCCCAGCTGTGTCCCGCTGTGTACCCTGCTGTGTCCTGCTATGTTCCCGCAGTGTCCCCGCTGTGTCCCGCTGTGTCCTGCTGTGTCCTCGCTGTGTCCCCAGCTGTGTACCCCACTGTGTTCCGTGTGTCCCTGCTGTATCGACGCTGGGTCCCGCTGGGTACCGCTGTGTCATCCCTGTGTCCCCCGCTGTGTCCCGCTTTGTCCCCCGCTGTGTCTCTGCTGTGTCCCCGCTGTGTCCCGCTGTGTACTGCTGTGTCCCCCGTGGAGTCCCGTTGTGTCCCAATGTGTCCCAATGTGTCCTCGCTCTGTCCCCCGCTGTGTCCCGTTGTGTCCTCCCTGTGCCCCCGCTGTGTCCCTCTGTGTCCCCCGCTGTGTCCCCCGCTATGTCCCGCTGTGTACCCCGCTGTGTCCCACTGTGTCCTTGCTGTGTCCTATGCTGTGTGCCGCTGTGTCCTTGCTGTGTCCCCCGCTGTGTCCCGCTGTGTCCTGCTGTGTCATGCT
>NW_012296301.1:0-4770 GCF_000151885.1 Dipodomys ordii
ACAGCGGGGGACACAGGGATGACACAGCTGGACACTGAGTGAGACAGAGCGAGGACACATCCGGACACAGCGAAACACAGCGTGACACAGTGGGGATACAGCAGGGGACACAGCGGGACACAGCGGGGGACACAGAGGGACACAGCGGGTTACACAGCAGGCACAAAGCGGGACACAGCGGGGGACACAGCGAGGACAAAGCGGGACACAGCGGTGACACTGCGGGACACAGCTGGGGACACTGCGGGACACAGCGGGACACAGCGGGGACACAGCAAGGACACAGCGGAAGACACAGCGGGACACAGCCGGACACAGCCGGGGACACAGCGGGACACAGCGAGAGACACAGCGGGGAACACAGCGGGACACAGCGGGGAACAAAGAGAGGAAACAGCGGGACCCAGCGGGACACAGCGTCGATAGAGTGGGGACACAGCGGGACACAGCGGTGAAACAACCGGACTCAGCGGGGGACACTGTGGGACCCAGCGGGACCCAGCGGGGACACAGCAAGGACACAGCGGGGGACACAGCGGGACACAGTGGGGGACACAGCAAGGGACACAGCGGGAGACAGAGCGGGACACAGTGGGGAACACAGAGAGAGACACAGCAGGACCCAGCGGGACACAGCGTCGATACAGCGGGTACACAGCGGGACACAGCGGGGTACACAGCTGATGACACAAAGCGACACAGTGGGGGACACAGCGGGACACAGCGGGACAAAGCGGGGCACAGCAGGGACAAAACGGGAGACACAGTGGGGAACAGAGCAGGACACAGAGGGGGACACAGAGAGGACACAGCGAGACTCAGCCGGGGACACAGCCGGGGACACAGCGGGGGAAAAACGGGACACAGTGGGACACAACGGGACACAGCGGTGTCACTGCGGGACACAGTGGGGGACAAAGCGGGACACAGCGGGACACAGCGGGACCGCAGCGGGACACAGCGGGACACAGCGGGACACGGCGGGGGACACAGCGGGACACAGAGCGGGACATAGCGAGGACACAGCGGGACACAGCGGGACACAGCGGGGGACACAGCGAGGACACAGTGGGGGACAAAGTGGGGGAAACAGCTGGACACAGCGGGGAACACAGCGAGGACACAGCGGCACCCAGCGGGACACAGCGTAGATACAGCGGAGACACAGTGTTACACAGCATGGTACAAAGCTTTGGACACAACGGGACACAGTGGGGGCACAGCGGGACACAGCGGGACGCAGTGGGACACAGCGGGGACAAAGCGTGAGACACAGCAGGGGACAGAGCTGGAGACAATGGGGGACACAGCGGGGGAGACAGCAGGACACAGCAAGGACACAGCGGGGCAGAGCGGGACACTGCAGTGCACAGCGAGGGACACAGCGGGACACAGCGGGGGACACAGCGGGAGACAGCGGGGGACACAGCGAGGACACAGCGGGACAAAGCGCTGACACTGCGGGGACACAGCGGGGGACACAGCGGGGGACACAGCCGGACACAGCGGGACACAGCGGGGGACACATGGAGGACTCAGCGGAACAAAGCGTAGGACACAGCAGCGACTCACCGGGGGACACAGCGGGGGACAAAACGGGACACCACAGAACACAGAGGGAAACAGCGGGACACAGCGGGGAAACTGCGGGGACACAGGGGGACAAAGCGTGGGACACAGCGGGGGACACAGCGGGGGCCACAGCGGGACACAGTGGGACACAGCGGGGCACACAGGGTGGACACAGTGGGACACAGTAGGGACAAAGCTTGAGATACAGCGGGGTACAGAGCAGGAGACAGCGGGGGACACAGCGAGGACACAGCGGGACACAGCGCTGACACAGCGGGGACACAGCGGGGGACACAGCGGGGGACACAGCCGGACACAGCGGGACACAGCGGGGGAAACAGGGGGGAACCAGCGGGACCCAGCGCGGGACACAGCGTGGACACATTGGGACACAGCGGGGACACAGCGGGACACACCGGGGGACACAGCAGTACACAGCGGGACACAGCGGGACACAGAGGGGGACACAGCGAGGGACACAGCGGGGGACACAGCGGGACACAACGGGGGACACAGCGGGACACAGCGAGGACACAGAAGGGACTCAGCAGTGGACATAGCGGGGGACAAAGCGGGACACCACATGACACAGAGGGACACAGCGGGACACAGCGGGGACACTGTGGGGACACAGCGGGACAAAGCGGGGGACCCAGCGGGACCCAGCGGGACACAGCAGGACCCAGCGGGGAAACAGGGGGGACACAGTTTGACACAGCGAGGACACAGCGGGACACAGCGGGACCTTTCGGGGCACAGCGGGGGACACAGCGGGACACAGCGGGGGACACAGGGAGGACACAGCGGAACACAGCATGGGACAATGCGAGGACACAGCGGGAAACAGAGAGACACAGCGGGACCGAGCGGGGACCCAGCAGTGGACACAGCGGGACACCGCGGGGGACAAAGCAGGACACCACGGAACATAGCAGGACACAGCGTGAAACAGCGGTGAACCTGCGGGGACACAGCGGTAGACAGCGGGGGACACAGCGGGACCCTGCGGGACACAGTGGGGGACACAGCCGGACACAGCAGGGACACATCGGGACCCAGCAGGACACAGCGGGGGACACAGCGGGACACAGCGGGACACAGCGGGGGACACAGCAGGGACACAGTGGGACACAGTAGGACACAGCGTGGGACAAAGCGGGAGACAGCGGAGGACACAGCGAGGACACAGCTGGACACAGCGGGGACACAGAAGGGACTCAGCAGGGGACATAGAGGGGAAAAAGCGGGACACCACGGGACACAGTAGGACACAGCGGGACACAGCGGGGACACTGCGGGACACAGCCGGGGGACACAGCGGTGTACAGCGGGGGACAGAGAAGGGACACAGCGGGACAGAGGGGACAAAGCTGGACACAGAAGGGTACACAGCGGGGCACAGCGGACACACAACGGGGACAGAGCTGGACACAGAGGGACACAGATGGGACAGAGCGTGACACAGCGGAACTCAGCGGGACACAGCAGGGGACTCAGCGGGACACAGCGGGGGACACAGGGAGGACACAGCTGGACACTGAATGAGACAGAGCGAGGACACAGCCGGACACAGCGAAACACATCGTGACAGTGGGGACACAGCAGGGGACACAGCGGGACACAGCGGGGACACAGAGGGACACAGCGGAGTACACAGCAGGGACAAAGCGGGACACAGCGGGGGACACAGCGAGGACACAGCGGGACACAGCGGTAACACAGCGGGACACAGCTGGGGACACTGCGGGACACAGCGGGACGGGACACAGCGGGGACACAGCAAGGACACAACGGGGGACACAGCGGGACACAGCCGGACAGAGCCGGGGACACAGCTGGACACAGCGAGAGACACAGCGGGGGACACAGCGGGACACAGCGGGGAACAAAGAGAGGACCCAGCGGGACACAGCGTCGATAGAGCGGGGACACAGCGGGACACAGCGGTGACACAACGGGACTCAGCGGGGGACACTGCGGGACCTAGCGGGACCCAGCGGGGACACAGCAAGGACAAAGCGGGGGACACAGCGGGACACAGCGGGACACAGTGGGGGACACAGCAAGGGACACAGCGGGGGACACAGCAGGACACATTGGGGAACACAGAGAGAGACACAGCAGGACCCAGCGGGACACAGCGTCGATACAGCGGGGACACCGCAGGGTACACAGCTGTTGACACAACGGGACACAGTGGGGGACACAGCGGGACACAGCGGGACACAGTGGGGCACAGCGGGGACAAAACGGGAGACACAGTGGGGAACAGAGCAGGACACAGCGGGGGACACAGAGAGGACACAGTGGGGACACAGCGAGACTCAGCCGGGGACACAGCGGGGGACAAAGTGGGACACCACGGGACACAGTGGGACACAGCGGGACACAGCGGGGTCACTGCGGGACACAGTGGGGGACAAAGCGGGACACAGCGGGACACAGCGGGGACGCAGCGGGACACAGCGGGACACAGCGGGACACGGCGGGGGACACAGCGGGACACAGAGGGGGACACAGCGAGGACACAGCGGGACACAGAGGGACACAGCGGGGGACAGAGCGAGGACACAGTGGGGGACAAAGTGGGGGAAACAGCTGGACACAGCGGGGAACACAGCGAGGACACATCGGGACCCAGAGGGACACAGCGTCGATACAGCGGAGACACAGCGTTACACAGCATGGTACAAAGCTGTGGACACAACGGGACACAAGGGGCACAGCGGGACACAGCGGGACGCAGTGGGACACAGCGGGACACAGCGGGACACAGCGGGGACAGAGCGGGACACAGTCGGACACAGCGGGACACAGCGGGGGACACAGCTTTGGACAAAGAGGGACACCACGGAACACAGCGGGACACAGCAGGAAACAGCAGTGACACTGCGGGGACACAGTGGGACACAGCGGGGGACACAGCGGGACACAGAGGGGGACAGAGCGGGACACAGTGGAGGACACAGCCGGACACAGCAGGGGAAACAGTGGGGGACACAACGGGACACAGTGGGGGACACAGCGAGGGCACAGCGGGACAGAGCGGGACACTGCAGGGCACAGCGGGGGACACAGCGGGACACAGTGGGGGACACAACGAGGACACAGCGGAACACAGAGTGGGACACAGTGAGGACACAGCGGGACACAGCGGGACACAGCGGGACACAGCCGGGTCCCAGCAGTGGACACAGC
>NW_012296302.1:0-4770 GCF_000151885.1 Dipodomys ordii
CCCGCTGTGACCCGCTGTGTGCCGCTGTGTCCCGCTATGTCCCCCACTGTGTCCCGTTGTGTCCCCAGCTATGTACCCTGCTGTGTCACGCTGTGTCCCCGGTGTATCGACGCTGTGTCCCGCTGGGTCCCCCTGTATACTCTCTGTGTTCCACACTGTGTCCCGCTGTGTCCCCCGCAGTGTCCCTCGCTGTTTCCCGCTGTGTCCCCCGCTGTGTACCTGCTGTGCCCCGCTGTGTCCCGCTGTGTACTGCTGTGTCCCCCTCTGAGTCCCGCTGTGTCCCCGCTGTTTCCCAATGTGTCCTCACTGTGTCCCCCGCTGTGTCCCACTGTGTCTCCCCTGTGTCCCCTGCTGTATCCCGCTCTGTCCCTCTGTGTCCCCTGCTGTGTCCCCTGCTCTGTCCCACTGTGTCCCCCGCTGTGTCCCTGCTGTGTCCCCGCTGTGTCCCGCTGTGTCCCGCTGTGTCCCCCTCTGATTCCCGCTGTGTCCCAGATGTGTCCCGCTGTGTCCTCGCTGTGTCCCCTGCTGTGTCCCCTTTGTCCCCCCTGTGTCCCCCGCTGTGTCCCGCTGTGTCCCCCGCTGTGTCCCGCTCTGTCCCCTGCTGTGTCCCCGCTGTGTCCCGCTGTGTCCCCCGCTGTGTCCCGCTGTGTCCCCCTCTGTGTCCCACTGTGTCCCCTGCTGTGTCCCTGCTGTTTC
This sequence comes from Dipodomys ordii, assembly GCF_000151885.1. Classification (NCBI taxonomy): domain Eukaryota; kingdom Metazoa; phylum Chordata; class Mammalia; order Rodentia; family Heteromyidae; genus Dipodomys; species Dipodomys ordii. The sequence continues at coordinate 697 of NW_012296302.1, forward strand.
CCGCTGTGTTCCGCTGTGTCACGCTGTGTCCTCGCTGTGTCTCCCGCAGAGTCCCGCAGTGTCCTCGCTGTGTCCCTCACTGTGTCCTGCTTTGTCCACTGCTGTGTCCCGCTGTGTACCCCTCTGTGTCCCCCGCTGTGTCCCCGGTTGTGTCCCGCTGGGTCCCCTGCTGTGTCACTGCTGTGTCCCGCTGTGTTCCACTGTGTCCCGCTGTGTCCTTGCTGTGTCTCTCGCAGTGTCCCGCAGTGTCCTCGCTGTGTCCCCCGCTGTGTCCCGCTGTGTCCTCGCTGTGTCCCGCTGTGTACCCCTCTGTGTCCCCCGCTGTGTCCCGCTGTGTCCCGATGTGTACTGCTGTGTCCCCCGCTGAGTCCCGCTGTGTCCCCGCTGTGTCCAAATGTGTACTCGCTGTGTCCCCCGCTGTGTCCCGCTGTGTCCCCCCTTTGTCCCCCGCTGTGTCCTGCTGTGTCCTCAATGTGTCCCCCGCTGTGTCCTGCTCTGTCCTCAATGTGTCCCCCGCTGTGTCCCGTTGTGTCCCCAGCTGTGTACCCCGCTGTGTCCCACTGTGTCCTCGCTGTATCGACGCTGTGTCCCGCTGTGTCCCGCTGTGTCCTCGCTGTGTTCCCCGCTGTGTCCCGCTGTGTCCCCCGCTGTTTCCCCGCTGTGTCCCTCTATGTACCCCGCTGTGTATAGCTTTGTCTCTGATGTGTCTCGCTGTGTCTCACGCTCTGTCCCCCGCTGTGTCCCGCTGTGTCCCCCACTCTGTCCCGCTGTGTCCCGCTGTGTCCCCGCAGGGTCACCGCTGTTTCGCGCTGTGTCCCGCTGTGTCAGTGGTGTCCCGCTTTGTCCCCCGCTGTGTCCCCAGCTGAGTCCCCGCTGTGTCCCAGCTGTGTCCCTCTGTGTCCTCGCTGTGTCCCCCGCTGTCTCCCGCTCTGTCCCCCGCTGTGTCTCACGCTTTATCCCATCTGTGTCCCACTCTGTCCTGCTGTGTCCCGCTGTGTCCACCACTGTGTCCCTTTGTGTCCCCAGCTGTGTAACCCGCTGTGTAACGCTGTGAATCCCGCTGTATCAAGGCTGGGTCCCGCTGGGTCCCGCTGTGTCCTTGCTCTGTTATTCGTGGTGTCCTCCTCTGTCCCCCACTGTGTCCCCTGCTCTGTCCTACTGTGTCCCCCGCTGTGTCCCGTTTTGTCCCGCTGTGTCCCCCACTGTGTCCCTGCTGTGTCCCTGCTGTGTCCCAGCTGTGTCACGCTGTGTACTGCTGTGTCCCGTTGTGTCCCGCTGTAACCCTGCTGAGTCCCCGCTGTGTCCCCTGCTGTCTCCCACTCTGTCCCCCGCTGTGTCTCATGCTTTGTCCCCGCTGTGTCCCGCTGTGTCACACTGTGTTCCATGGTGTCCTGCCGTGTCTTTTCTGTGTCCCCCGCTGTCCCCCACTTTGTCCCTAGCTGTGTCCCGCTGTGTCCCGCTGTTTCCTCGCTGTGTCCCCCGCTGTGTCCCGCTGTGTCCTTGCTGTGTCCCCCCTTGTGTTTCGCTGTTTCCTCGCTGTGTCCCCCCTGTGTGCCGTTGTGTCCCCAGCTGTGTACCCCGTTGTGTCCCGCTGTGTCCCCGCTGTATCAATGCTGTGTCCCGCTGTGTCCTCGCTGTGTACCGCTCTGTACCCCTCTGTGTCCCCCGCTGTGTCCCGTTGTGTCCTGCTGTGTACTGCTGTGTCCCCCACTGAGTCCCGCTGTGTCCCACCCTGTGTCCCCCGCTTTGTCTCTCTTTGTCCTGCTGTGTCCTCGCTGTGTTCCCCGCTGTGTCCCGCTGTGTCCCCCACTATGTCCCCCGTTGTGTCCTGCTGTGTCCCGCTGTGTCCCCCGCTTTGTGCCCGCTGTGTCCCGCTGTGTACTCCGTTGTGTCCAGCTGTGTCCCGCTGTGTCCCCCGCTGTGTCCCGCTGTGTCCCATTGTGTCCCGCTCTGTCCCTTCTGTTTCCTTGCTGTGTACTCCTTTGTGTCAGGCTGTGTCAAAGCTGCGTCTCGCTGTGTCCCCTCTCTGTCTCCGCTGTCCCCTGCTGTGTCCCCCGCTGTGTCCCGCTGTGTCCCGCTGTGTCCCCCGCTTTGTCCCGCTGTGTCCCCGCAGTGTCCCCACTGTGTCCCGCTGTGTCCCGCTGTGTCCCCCGCTTTGTCCAGCTGTGTCCTTGCAGTGTCCCCGCTGTGTCCTGTTGTGTCCTCGCTGTGTCCCCCACTGTGTCCCGTTGTGTCCACAGGTGTGTACCCCGCTGTGTCGCGCTGTGTCCCCGCTGTATCGACGCTGTGTCCTGCTGTGTCCTTCCTGTGTTCCCCGCTGTGTCCCGCTGTGTCCCCGCTGTGTGCCCGCTGTGTCCCGCTGTGTACTTCGTTGTGTCCAGCTGTGTCACCGCTGTGTGCTCGCTGTGTCCCCGCTGTGTTTCACTGTGTCCTCACTGTGTCCCCCTCTGTGTCCCGCTGTGTCCCCCGCTATATGTCCCGCTGTGTCCCGCTGTGTCCTGCTCTGTCCCCGCTTTGTGCCCGCTGTGTCCCGCTGTGTACTCCGTTGTGTCCAGCTGTGTCACCACTGTGTCCCGCTGTGTCCTCTCTTTGTCTCCACTGTCCCCCGCTGTGTCCCCCGCTGTGTCCCGCTGTGTCCCGCTGTGTCCCCCGCTTTGTCCCGCTGTGTTGACGCAGTGTTACCTCTGTGTCCTGCTGTGTCACACTGTGTCCCATGGTGTCCCGCTTTTTCCCCCGCTGTTTCCCCCGCTGAGTCCTCTTTGTGTCCCCATTGTGTCCCGCTGTGTACTAGCTGTGTCCCCCGCTGTGTCCCGCTGTATCCCCGCTGTGTCCCAAGCTGTGTCCCGCTGTGTCCTCGCTGTGTACCCCGCTGTGTCCCGTTGTGTCCCCAGCTGTGTACCCCACTGTGTACCGCTGTGTCCCCACTGTTTCGATGCTGTGTCTTGCTGTGTCCCACTGTGTCCCCGCTGTGTCCTCGCTGGATCCCCCGCTGTGTCCCGCTGTGTACCGCTCTGTCCCTGCTGTGTCCTGCTGTGTCCCGCTGTGTCCCTGCTTTGTGCCCGCTGTGTCCCGCTGTGTACTTCGTTGTGTCAGGCTGTGTCCCCCGCTTTGTCCTGCTGTGTCCCCGCAGTGTCCCTGCTGTGTCCCGCTGTGTCACACTGTGTCCCATGGTGTCCTGCTTTGTCCCCAGCTGTGTCTCCCACTGAGTCCCCTCGGTGTCCTGCTGTGTCCTCGCTGTGTGCCCCGCTGTCTCCCACTTTGTCCCACGCTGTGTCCCACTGTGTCCTCGCTGTGTCCCCCGCTGTGTCCCGCTATGTCCCCGCTGTGTCCCAAGTTGTGTCCCGCTGTGTCCCGTTGTGTACCCAGCTGAGTCCTGGTATGTTCCCGCAGTGTCCCCACTGTGTCCCCGCTGTGTCCTGCTGTGTCCTCGATGTGTCCCCCGCTGTGTTCCGTTGTGTCCCCAGCTGTGTACCCCGCTGTGTCCCGCTGTGTCCCCGCTGTATCGACGCTGTGTCCCGCTGTGTCCCGCTGTGTCCCGCTTTGTCCCCCGCTGTGTCTCCCGCTGAGTCCCCGATGTGTCCCCGCTGTGTCCCGCTCTGTCCTCCTTGTGTCCCCGGCTGTGTCCCGCTGTGTCCCCTGCTGTGTCTCGCATTGTCTACTGCTGTGTTCCTGCTGTGTCCCGCTGTGTCCCCCTGTGTCCTCACTGTGTCCCACGCTGTGTTCCGCTGAGTACTTGCTGTGTCCCCCGATGTGCCCAGTTGTGTCCCCAGCTGTGTACCCCACTGTGGCCCACTCTGTCCCCGCTGTATCGACGCTGTGTCCCCGCTGGGTCCTGCTGTGTCCTCGCTGGGTCCACCGCTGTGTCCCGCTGTGTCCACCGCTGTGTACCGCTGTGTCCCCAGTTGTGTCCCACTGTGTCCCGCTGTGGCCCCCGCTGTGTCCCCCACTGTGTCCCGCTGTGTCCCCCGCTGTCTCCCGCTGTGTCAACTGCTGTGTCCCCGCTGTGTCCCACTTTTTCCCCCGCTTGTGTCCGCTGTGTCCTCGCTGTGTCTCCCGCTGTGTCCCGCTGTGTCC
>NW_012296303.1:0-4769 GCF_000151885.1 Dipodomys ordii
GCTTCTCTTCTGCTTCTGAATCTTCTGCTTCTTCTGCTACTGCCTCTGCTTCTTCTGTTTCTTCTGCTTCTCTTTCTGCTTTTGCTTCTCTTTCTGTTTCTGCTTCTCCTTCTGCTTCTCCAGATTCTGCTTCTTCTGCTTCTCCTGCTTCTCCTTCTGCTTCTGCTTCTTCTGCTTCTCCTGCTTCTCCTTCTGCTTCTGCTTCTGTTTCTCCTTCTCCTTCTTCTGCTTCTCCTTCTGATTCTCCTTCAGCTTCTTCTTCTTCTGCTTTACTTGCTTCTCTTTCTGCTTCTCCTTCTACTTCTCCTTCTGTTTCTCCTTCTCCTTCCTGTTTTTCTGCTTTTCCTTCTGCTTCTGCTACACCTGCTACTGCTTCTACTTCTTCTGTTTCTTCTGCTTCTCCTTCTGCTTTTGATTTTCTTTCTGCTTCTGCTTCTCCTTCTGCTTCTCCAGATTCTGCTACTTCTGCTTCTCCTTCTGCTTCAGGTTATGCTTCTGCGTCTTCGCATTCTTATGCTTCTGCTTCTCCTGCTTCTGCTTCTTCTGCTTTCCCTCATTCTCTTTCTGCTTCTCCTTCTGTTTCTGCTTCTCCTTCTGCTTCTGCTTCTTGTCCTTCTCCTGTTTCTTCTGCTTCAGCTTCTCCTGGTTCTGCATCTCCTGCTTCTCCTTATGCTGCTCTTTCTGCTTCTCCTGCTGCTTTTCCTTCTCCTGCTCCTTCTTCTGCTTCTCTTTCTGCTTCTCCTTCTGTTTCTCCTACTCTTTCTCCTTCTCGTTCTTCTGCTTTTCCTTCTGCTTCTCCTTCTGCTTCTGCATCTTCTGCTTCTTCTGCTACTGCCTCTGCTTCTTCTGTTTCTTCTGCTTCCCCTTCTGCTTCTCCTTCTGCTTTTGCTTCTCTTTCTGCTTCTGCTTCTCCTTCTGCTTCTCCAGATTCTGCTTCTTCTGCTTCTCCTGTATCTCCTTCTGCTTCAGGTTCTGCTTCTGCTTCTTCGGCTTCTTCTGCTTCTGCTTCTCCTGCTGCTGCTTCTTCTGCTTCTCCTGCTTCTCTTTCTGCTTTTCCTTCTGTTTCTGCTTCTCCTTCTCCTTCTGCTTCTTCTCCTTCCTATGTTTCTTCTGTTTCTGCTTCTCCTGCTTCTGCTTCTCCTGCTTCTCGTTGTGCTTCGCTTTCTGCTTCTCCTTCTCCTTCTTCTGCTTCTCCTTCTGCTTCTGCTTCTCCTTCTGCTTCTGCTTCTGCTTCAATTTCTCCTTCTGCTTCTCATTCTGCTTCTGCGTCTTCTGTTTCTTCTGCTTCTCCTGCTTCTGCTTCTCCTGCTTCTGCTTCTCCTGCTTCTCCTACTTCTCGTGCTGCTTCTCCTTCTGCGTCTCTTTCTACTTCTGCTTATCCTTTTGCTTCTCCTACTCCTAATCCTTCTCTTTCGCCTTCTCCTTCTCCTTCTTCTGCTTCTCCTGCTTCTCCTTCTGCATCTTCTTCTGCTTCTGCTTCTCCTTCTGCTGCTTCTTCTGCTTCTGCTTCTCCTTCTTCTGCTTCTCCCTCTGATTTTGCTTCTTATGCTTATTCTTTTTCTTCTGCTTCTGCTTCTCCTGCTTCTGCTTATTCTTTTTCTTCTGCTTCTACTGTTTCCTTCTCCTTCTTCTTCTTCTTCTTCTTCTTCTTCTTCTTCTTCTTCTTCTTCTTCTTCTTCTTCTTCTTCTTCTTCTTCTTCTTCTTCTTCTTCTTCTTCTTCTTCTCTTTCTGCTGCTTCTGCTTTTCCTGCTTCTTCTTCTTCTACTGCTTCTTTTTCTGCTTCTCATTCTGCTTCTGCTTCTCCTATTGCTTCTGCGGCTCTTCCTTCTCCTTCTCCTACTTCTCCTTCTCCTTCTGCTTCTTCTGCTTCTCCTGCTTCTCCTTCTGCTGCTTCTTCTGCTTCTGTTTCTCCTTCTGCTTCTCCTTCTGCTTCTTCTGCTTCTCCTTCTGCTTCTCCTTCTGTTTCTCCTTCTGTTTCTCCTTCTCCTTCTCGTTCTACTGCTTTTACTTTTGCTTCTCCTTCTGCTTCTGCTGCAACTGCTACTGCTTCTGCTTCTTCTGTTTCTTCCGCTTCTCCTTCTCCTTTTGATTCTCTCTCTGCTTCTGCTTCTCCTTCAGCTTCTCATTCTGTTCCTCCCGATTCTGCTTTTTCTGCTTCTCCTGCTTCTCCTTCTGCTTCAGGTTCTGCTTCTGCTTCTTCGGATTCTTATGCTTCTGGTTCTCCTGCTTCTGCTTCTTCTGCTTCCCCTCCTTCCCTTTCTGCTTCTCCTTCTGTTTCTGCTTCTCCTTCTGCTTCTGCTTCTGCTTCTTGTCCTTCTCCTGTTTCTTCTGCTTCTGCTTCTCCTGCTTCTGCTTCTTCTGCTTTTCCTGCTTCTCTTTCTGCTTCTCCTTCTGCTTCTGCTCCTCCTTCTGCTTCTGCTCCTTCTATTTCTTCTGTTTCTTCTTCTTCTGCTTCTCCCGCTCTGCTTCTTCTGCTTTCCTGCTTCTCGTTCTGCTTCTCTTCGTCGGCTTATCTTTCTACTTCTCCTTCTGCTTCTTCTAATTCTGCTTCTTCTCCTTCTTCTTCTCCTTCTGCTTCTGCTTCTTCTGCTTCTCCTGCTACTCCTTCTGCATCTCCTTCTACTTGTGCTTTTCCTTCTGCTTCTTCTTCTGCTTCTGCTTCTCCGTCTGTTTCTGCTTCTTCTGTTTTTCCTGCTTCTCCTTCTGCTTCTCATTCTTCCTCTCCTTCTGTTTTTCCTTGTCGTTATTCTGCTATTCCTTCTGCTTCTCTATCTGCTTCTGCATCTTCAGCTTCTTCTGCTACTGCTTCTGCTTCTGCTTCTTCTGTTTCTTCTGCTTCTCTTTCTGCTTCTCCTTCTGCTTTTGCTTCTCTTTCTGCTTCTGCTTCTCCTTCTGGTTCTCCTTCTTCTCCAGATTCTGCTTCTTCTGCTTCTCCTGCTTCTCCTTCTGCTTGAGGTTCTGCTTCTGCTTCTTCAGCTTCTATTTCTGCTTCTCCTTCTGTTTCTGCTTCTCTTTCTGCTTCTGCTTTTTATCCTTCTTCTATTTCTTTTGATTCTGCTTCTCCTGCTTCTGCTTCTCCTGCTTTTCCTTCTGTTTCTCTTTATGCTTCTCCTTCTGCTTCTCCTTCTTCTGCTTCTACTTCTGCTTCTGCTTGTGCTTCTCCTTCTGCTGCTCTTTTTGCTTCTCCTGCTGCTTTTCCTTCTCCTGCTCCTACTTCTGCTTCTCTTTCTGCTTCTCCTTCTGTTTCTCCTACTCCTTCTCCTTCTCGTTCTTCTGCTTTTCCTTCTGCTTCTACTTCTGCTTCTGCAGCTTCTGCTTCTTCTGCTACTGCCTCTGCTTCTTCTGTTTCTTCTGCTTCCCCTTCTGCTTCTCCTTCTGCTTTTGCTTCTCTTTCTGCTTCTGCTTCTCCTTCTGCTTCTCCAGATTCTGCTTCTTCTGCTTCTCCTGCTTCTCCTTCTGCTTCAGGTTCTGCTTCTGCTTCTTCGGCTTCTTCTGCTTCTGCTTCTCCTGCTGCTGCTTCTTCTGCTTCTCCTGCTTCTCTTTCTGCTTTTCCTTCTGTTTCTGCTTCTCCTTCTGCTTCTTCTCCTTCCTATGTTTCTTCTGCTTGTGCTTCTCCTGCTTCTGCTTCTTCTGCTTCTCCTGCTTCTCCTTCTCATTCTCCTTCTCTTTCTGCTTCTGCTTATCCTTCTGTTTCTCCTACTCCTAATCCTTCTCTTTCTCCTTCTCCTTCTTCTTCTGCTTCTCCTGCTGCTTCTTCTTCTGCTTCTTCTGCTTTTTCTGTTTCTTCTTCTTCTGCTTCAGCTTCTGCTTCTTCTGCTTCTCCTTCTGCTTCTCCTTCTACTTCTGCTCTTCTCCTTCTGCTTCTTCTGTTTCTGCTTCTCCTGCTTCTTCTTCTGCTTCTCCTACTTCTCCTTCTGCTTCTCCGTCTCCTTCTCCTTCTCCTTCAATTTCTCCTTCTTGTGCTTCTCATTCTGCTTCTGCTTCTGCTTCTCCTGCTTCTGCTTCTTCTGTTTCTCCTTCTGCTTCTTCTTCTGCTTCTCTTTCTGCTTCTTATTCTGCTTCTGCTCCTCCTACTCCTAATCCTTCTCTTTCTCCTTCTTCTTCTGCTTCTCGTTCTGCTTCTGCTTCTTCTGCTTGTTCGGTTTCTTCTGCTTCTTCTTTTCCAGCTTCTGCTGCTTCTGCTTCTCCATCTGCTTTATGTTCTCCTTCTGATTCTTCGGCTTCTTCTGTTTCTTCTGCTTCTGCTTCACCTGCTACTGCTTCTTCTGCTTCTCTTTCTGCTTCTCCTTCTGCTTCTGCTACAACTGCTACTGCTTCTACTTCTTCTGTTTCTTCTGCTTCTCCTTCTGCTTTTGATTCTCTTTCTGCTTCTGCTTCTCCTTCTGCTTCTCATTCTGCTTCTCCAGATTCTGCTTCTTCTGCTTCTCCTGCTTCTCCTTCTGCTTCAGGTTCTCCTTCTGCTTCTTCACATTCTTATGCTTCTGCTTCTCCTGCTTCTGCTTCTTCTGCTTTCCCTCATTCTCTTCCTGCTTCTCCTTCTGTTTCTGCTTCTCCTTCTGCTTCTGCTTCTTGTCCTTCTTGTGTTTCTTCTGCTTCTGCTTCTCAAGTTTCTGCATCTCCTGCTTCTCCTTCTGCTGCTCTTTCTGCTTCTCCTGCTGCTTTTCCTTCTCCTGCTCCTTCTTCTGCTTCTCTTTCTGCTTCTCCTTCTGTTTCTCCTACATCCTTCTCCTTCTCGTTCTTCTGCTTTTCCTTCTGCTTCTCCTTCTGC
>NW_012296304.1:0-4769 GCF_000151885.1 Dipodomys ordii
CTCCTTCTCCTTCTGTTTCTGCTTCTCCTTCTGCTGCTAATTCTCCTTCTGCTTCTGCTTCTCCCAGTGCTTCTGCTTCTGCTTCTTTTGCTTATTCTCTTTCTTCTGCTTCTGCTTCTCCTGCTTCTTCTTCTTCTCCTTCTACTGCTTCTCTTTATGCTTCTCCTTATGCTTCTCATTATGCTTCTCCTTATGCTTCTCCTTATGCTTCTCCTTCTTCTTCTTCTTCTTCTTCTTCTTCTTCTTCTTCTTCTTCTTCTTCTTCTTCTTCTTCTTCTTCTTCTTCTTCTTCTTCTTCTTCTTCTTCTTCTTCTTCTCTTTCTTCTGCTTCTGCCTTTCCTGCTTCTTCTGCTTCTACTGCTTCTCTTTCTTCTTGTCATTCTGCTTCTGCTTCTCCTATTGCTCCTGCTGCCCTTCCTTCTCCTTCTCCTTCTCCTAATTCTGCTTCCCCTTCTGCTTTTGCTTCTTCTGCTTCTCCTGCTTCTCCTTCTGCATCTTCTTCTGCTTCTGCTTCTCCTTCTGCTGCTTCTTCTGCTTCTGCTTCTCCTTCTTCTGCTTCTCCTTCTGCTTCTCCTTCTGTTTCTACTTCTGCTGCTCCTTCTGCTTCTCGTTCTGCTTCTGATTCTCCTTCTGCTCTTCCTACTCCTAATCCTACTCTTTCTCCTTCTCCTTCTCCTTTTTCTTCTTCTGTTTCTCGTTCTGCTTCTGCTACTGCTTCTTCTGCTTGTTCTTTTTTTTCTGATTCAGGTCCTGCTTCTGCTTCTTCAGCTTCTTCTGTTTCTTGTGCTTCTGCTTCTCCTGCAACTGCTTCTTCTCCTTCTCTTTCTGCTTCTCCTTCTGCTTCTGCTTCTCCTTCTGCTCCTTCTCCTTCTTCTCTTTCTTCTTCTTCTTCTTCTTCTTCTTCTTCTTCTTCTTCTTCTTCTTCTTCTTCTTCTTCTTCTTCTTCTTCTTCTTCTTCTTCTTCTTCTTCTTCTTCTTCTTCTGCTTCTGCTTCTGCTTCTGCTTCTGCTTCTGCTTCTCCCGCTTCTGCTTCTTCTGCTTCTCCTTTCTTTCCTCTGCTTCTGCTTCTCCTTCTCCTTCTTCTTTCTGCTTCTCTTTCTGCTTCTGCTTCTTCTGATTCTCCAACTAATCCTTCTTCTTCTCCTTCTGTTTCTGCTTCTCTTTCTGCTTCTCCATCTCCTTCTGCTTAACCTTCTGCTGCTTCTCCTCCTTCTGTTTCTCCCTCTGCTTCTGCTTCTGCTTCTTATGCTTCTTTTTTTTCTTCTGCTTCTGCTTCTCCTGCTTCTGCTTCTTATGCTTCTACTGCTTCTTCTTCTGCTTCTCCTTCTTCTGCTTCTACTTCTCTTTCTGCTTCTGCTTCTCCTGCTTGTTTTTCTGCTTCTTCTGCTGCTTCTCCTTCTGCTGCTTCTTCTACTTCTCCTTCTGCTTCTCTTTTTGCTTCTCAATCTGCTTCTGCTTCTTCTGTTTCTCCTGCCTGAATTTCTGGTTCTACTTCTTCTGCTGCTTCTCCTTCTGCTTCAGTTTCTGCTTCTTCTACTTCTTCTCTTTCGGCTTATCCTGCTTCTGCATCTTGTGCTTCTCCTGCTTCTCTTTCTGCTTCTCATTCCGCTTCTGCTTGTCTTTCTGCTTCTCCTCCTTCTCCTTCTCCTACTTCTGCTTCTCCTTCAGCTTCTGCTTCTCCTGCTTCTCCTTCTGTATCTCCTTCTGCTTGTGCTTGTCCTTATGCTTCTTCTTCTGCCTCTGCTTCTCCTTCTCCTTCTTTTGCCTCTCCTTTTGCTTCGGCTTCTTCTGCTTTTCCTGCTTCTCCTTCTGCTTCTGCTTCTTCTGCTTCTCCTGATTCTCCTTCTGCATCTTCTTCAGCTTCTGCTTCTCCTTCTCCTTCTTCTGCTTCTCCTTCTGATTCTCCTTCTGCTTCTTCTTCTTCTGCTTTACCTGCTTCTCTTTCTTCTTCTCCTTCTGCTTCTCCTTCTGTTTCTCCTTCTCCTTCTTGTTCTTCTGCTTTTCCTTCTGCTTCTGCTACAACTGCTACTGCTTCTACTTCTTCTGTTTCTTCTGCTTCTCCTTCTCCTTTTGATTCTCTTTCTGCTTCTGCTTCTCCTTCTGCTTCTCCAGATTCTGCTTCTTCTGCTTCTCCTGCTTCTCCTTCTGCTTCAGGTTCTGCTTCTGCTTCTTCGGATTCTTATGCATCTGCTTCTCCTGCTTCTGCTTCTTCTGCTTCCCCTCCTTCTCTTTCTGCTTCTCCTTCTGTTTCTGCTTCTCCTTCTGCTTCTTGTCTTTCTCCTGTTTCTTCTGCTTCTGCTTCTCCTGTTTCTGTATCTTCTGCTTCTCCTTCTGCTGCTCTTTCTGCTTCTCCTGCTGCTTTTCCTTCTCCTGCTCCTTCTTCTGCTTCTCTTTCTGCTTCTCCTTCTGTTTCTCCTTCTCCTTCTCCTTCTCGTTCTTCTGCTTTTCCTTCTGCTTCTCCTTCTGCTTCTGCATCTTCTTCTTTTTGCTACTGCCTCTGCTTCTTCTGTTCCTTCTGCTTCTCCTTCTACTTTTGCTTCTCTTTCTGCTTCTGCTTCTCCAGATTCTGTTTCTTCTGCTTCTCCTTCTGCTTCAGGTTCTGCTTCTGCTTCTTCGGCTTCTTCTGCGTCTGCTCCTCCTGCTGCTGCTTCTTCTGCTTCTCCAGCTTCTCTTTCTGCTTTTCCTTCTGTTTCTGCTTCACCTTCTGCTTCTGCTTCTTCTCCTTCTTCTGTTTCTTCTGCTTCTGCTTCTCCTGCTTCTGCTACTCCTGCTTCTCGTTCTGCTTCTCTTTCTGCTTCTCTTTCTGCTTCTCCTTATCCTTCTTCTGCTTCTCCTTCTGCTTCTGCTTCTCCTTCAATTTCTTCTGCTGCTTCTCATTCTGCTTCTGCGTCTTCTGTTTCTTCTGCTTCTCCTGCTTCTGCTTCTTCTGCTTCTCCTACTTCTCGTGCTGCTTCTCCTTCTGCGTCTCTTTCTGCTTCTGCTTATCCTTTTGCTTCTCCTACTCCTAATCCTTTTCTTTCGCCTTCTCCTCCTTCTTCTTCTGCTTCTCCTGCTGCTTCTGCTTCTGCTTATTCTACTATTTCTGTGTCTTCTGCTTCAGATTGTGCTTCTTCTGTTTCTCCTTCTGCTTCAGATTCTGCTTCTGCTTCTTCGGCTTCTCCTGTTTCTTCTGCTTCTGCTTCTCCTGCGTCTTCTGCTATTCCTGCTTCTCTTTCTGCTTCTCCTTCTGCTTCTGCTTCTCCTTCTGCTTCTGGTTCTGCTCTTCTCCTTCTTCTGTTTCTTTTGCTTCTGTTTCTTCTGCTTCTTCTTCTTCTCTTTCTTCTGATGCTACTTCTGCTTCTCCTTCTTCTCCTTCTCTTTCTGCTTCTACTTCTGCTTCTTCTGATTCTCCTGCTTCTCCTTCTTGTTCTCCTTCTGTTTCTGCTTCTCTTTCTGCTTCTGCTTCTCCTTCTGCTGCTCCTTCTCCTTCTCCTTCTTCTCCTTCTCCCACTGCTTCTGCTTCTGCTTCTTTTGCTTATTCTTTTTCTTCTGCTTCTGCTTCTCCTGCTTCTGCTTCTACTGCTTCTCCTTATGTTTCTCCTTATGCTTCTCCTTATGCTTCTCTTTATGCTGCTGCTTCCTCTTCTTCTTCCTCTTCTTCTTCTTCTTCTTCTTCTTCTTCTTCTTCTTCTTCTTCTTCTTCTTCTTCTTCTTCTTCTTCTTCTCTTTCTTCTGCTTCTGCTTTTCCTGCTTCTTCTGCTTCTACTGTTTCTCGTTCTGCTTCTCATTCTGATTCTGCTTCTCCTTCTGCTTATCCTATTGCTTCTGTTGCACTTCCTTATCCTTCTTCTTCTCCTACTTCTGCTTCTCCTTCTGCTTCTGCTTCTTCTGCTTCTCCTGCTTCTCGTTCTGCATCTTTTTCTGCTTCTGCTTCTCCTTCTGCTGCTTCTTCTGCTTCTGCTACTCCTTCTTCTGCTTCTCCTTCTGATTCTCCTTCTACTTCTCTTTCTGCTGCTCCTTCTCCTTCTTCTGCTTCTCCCTCTGATTCTTCTTCTTATGCTTATTCTTTTTCTACTGCTTCTGCTTCTCCTGCTTCTGCTTCTCCTGCTTCTTCTGCTTCTCCTGCTTCTCCTGATGCTTCTACTTATGCTTCTTCTTCTTCTTCTTCTTCTTCTTCTTCTTCTTCTTCTTCTTCTTCTTCTTCTTCTTCTTCTTCTTCTTCTTCTTCTTCTTCTTCTCTTTCTTCTGCTTCTGCTTTTCCTGCTTCTTCTGCTTGTACTGCTTCTCTTTTTGCTTCTCATTCTGCTTCTGCTTCTGCTTCTCCTATTGCTTCTGCTGCCCTTCCTTCTCCTTCTCCTTCTCCTTCTCCTACTTCTGCTTCTCCTTCTGCTTCTGCTTCTTCTGCTTCTCCTGCTTCTCCTTCTGCATCTTTTTCTCCTTCTGCTTCTCCTTTTGCTTCTCCTTTTGCTGCTCCTTCTCCGTCTTCTCCTACTCCCTCTGATTCTTCTTCTTATGCTTATTCTTTTTCTACTGCTTCTGCTTCTCCTGCTTCTCCTTCTGCATCTCCTTCTGCTTCTGCTTCTTCATCTGCTGCTTCTTCTGCTTCTGTTTCTTCTTCTGCTTCTCCTTCTGCTTCTTCTGCTTCTCCTTCTGATTCTCCTTCTGCTTCTCCTTCTGTTTCTCCTTCTCATTCTTCTGCTATTCCTTCTGCTTCTCTTTCTGCTTCTGCATCTTCAGCTTCTTCTGCTACTGCTTCTGCTTCTTCTGTTTCTTCTGCTTCTCCTTCTGCT
>NW_012296305.1:0-4769 GCF_000151885.1 Dipodomys ordii
ACAGCAGGGAACACAGCGAGGACACAGCGGGACACAGCGGAACACAGAGTCGATACAGAGGGGACTCAGCGGAGAACACAGCGGGGGAAACAGCGGGGGACAAAGTGGGACACCACGGGACACAGTGTGACACAGCGGGACACAGCGGGGACACTGCGGGCTCACAGCAGGACAAAGCGGGGGACATAGCGGGACACAGCGGCACACAGCGGGGGAAACAGCCGGACACAGCGGGGGAAACTGTGGGGGACACAGTGGGACACGGTGGGACACATCGCGGGACACATGGGGAACACAGCGGGACACAGCGGGGAACCAGCGGGACTCAGCGGGGGACACAGCAGTATACAGCAGGACACAGCGAGGACACAGCAGGGACACAGCGGGGGACACAGCGGGACACAGCGGGACACAGCGGGGAACACAGCGGGACACAGAGGGGGACACAGAGGGGTACACAGCGGGACACAGCTGGGAACACAGCGGGTCGCAGCGGGACACAGCGGGAACACAGCTGGACACAGCGGGGTACACAGTGGGACACAGGGGGCACACAGTGGGGACACAGCGGGGGACACAGCTGGACACAGCGGGTCACAGTGGGGGACACAGCGGGGGACACAGCGGGGGACAGCAGAGGACAGAGAGGGGACACAGCGGCGACACAGAGGGGACGCAGCTGGGACACAGCGTGGGACAAAGTGGGACACCACGGGACACCACGGGACACAGTGTTACACAGCGGGACACAGCGGGACACAGTGGGACACAGCGGGGAGACAGCAGGGACACAGTGGGGGACACAGCGGGACACAGCGGGTCACAGCGGGGAACACAGCGGGACACAGCTGGGGACACAGCGAGGACACAGCGGGTCACAGCGGGACACAGCGTGGGACAAAGCAGGAGACAGCGAGGGACAAAGAGAGGACCCAGCTGGACACAGCGGGGTACACAGCGGGACACAGCGGGGGACACAGAAGGGTACGCAGTGGGACAAAGCGAGAAACACAGCGAGGTCACACCGGGGGCCAAAGCGGGACACCACGGGACACAGTGTGACACAGTGTGACACAACGGGACACAGTGGGGGCACAGCGGGACACAGTGGGACACAGCGGGGACAAAGCGTGAGACACAGCGAGGGACAGAGAGGGAAACAGCAGGGGACACAGCGAGGAAACAGTGGGACACAGCGGTGACACAGCGGGGACTCAGCGGGGGACACAGTGGGACACAGCGGGGGACACTGCGGGACACAGCGGGGGACACGTCGGGACACAGTGTGGGACAGAGCGTGGGACACAGCGAGACACAGCGGGGACAAAGCTGGACACAGCGGGGTACACAGAGGGACACAGCAGGGACACAGCGGGGAAACAGCGTGACACAAAAGGACACAGCTGGACACAGCGGGGTACACAGCGGGACACAGCGGGCACACAGCGGGGACACAGCGGGACACAGCGGGGACAGAGTCGGACACAGCGGGACACAGCGGGGGACACAGCGGGACCCAGCGTGGGACCCAGCGAGGACACAGCGGGACACAGCGGTGGACACAACGGGGAACACAGCGGGACACAGCGGGGAAGACAGCGAGGACACAGTGAGGACACAGCGGGACACAGCGGGAAACACTGCGAGGTCACAGTGGGGGACAAAACGGGACAACACGGGACACAGTGTGACACAGTGGGACACAGCGGGGACACTGCAGGGGCACAGCGGGACACAGTGGGCGACACAGCGAGACACAGCGGGGGGCACAGCGGGGGACAGCAGGGGACAGAGAGGGGACACAGCGGGACACAGCGGGGGACACAGCGGGACACAGCCGGGAACACAGCGCGGACACAGCGGGACACACCGGGACACAGCGTCAATACAGCGGGGACAGAGAGGGTCACAGCAGGGACAAAGCGGGACACAGCGGGACACAGCGGGGGACACAGCGGGACACAGCGGGGACACAGCGGGACACAGCGGGACACAACCTGGGACACAGTGGAACACAGCGTGGGACAAAGCGAGGACACAGCAGGAAACAGCGGGACACAGCGGCGACACAGCAGGGACACAGCAGGGACACAGTGGGGACACAGTGGGGGCACAGCGGGACACAGTGGGACACAGCGGTGACAAAGCGTGAGACACAGCGGGGTACAGAGCTGGAGACAGCGGGGGACACAGCCAGGACACAGGGGAACACAGCGTTGACACAGCGGGGTCTCAGCGGGGGACACAGCGGGAGACAAAGAGGGACACCACGGAACACAGCGGGACACAGCAGGAAACAGCAGTGACACTGCGGGGACACAGTGGGACACAGCGAGGGACACAGCAGGACACAGAGGGGGACAGAGCGGGATACAGTGGGGGACAGAGCGTGGGACACAGCGAGACACAGCGGGGACAAAGTTGGACACAGCGGGGTACACAGAGGGACACAGCGGGACGCAGCGGGGAAACAGCGTGACACAGCAGGACACAGTGGGACACAGCGGGGGACACATCGAGGACACAGCGGCACACAGCATGGGACACAGCAAGGACACAGTGGGACACAGCGGGGGACACAGCGGGACATAGCGGGGAACACAGCGGGGGACACAGCGGGACACAGCGGGACACAGCGGGGGACACAGGGAGGACATAGCGGGACACAGCGGGGGACAGAGCGAGGACACATTGGGACACAGCGGGATTCAGCGGGGGACACAGCAGTACACAGCGGGACAAAGCGGGACACAGCGGGGACACAGCAGAGACACAGCGGGGGACACAGCGGGACACAGCTCGGGACACAGGGATGACAGAGCAGGACCCAGCGGGACCCAGCGTGGATACAGCAGGGACCCAGCTGGACCCAGCGGGACACAGCGGGGACACAGCAGTAGACACAGCGGGACACAGTGCCGGACACAGCGGGACACAGCGGGGGACAAAGGGAGAACACAGCGGGACCCAGCGGGACCCAGCGTCGATACAGCAGGGACACAGCGGGACACAGTGGAGTACACAGCTGGGGACACAGCGAGGACACAGCGGGACACAGCGGGACACAGTGGGGACACTGCGGGAACATAGCAGGACACAGCGGGGTACACAGCGGGACACAGCGGGACACAGCTGGGGACACAGCGGGGACACAGCGGGACACAGCGGAACACAGCGGGAGTCAAAGCGGGAGACAGCGGGGGACACAGCGAGGACACAGGGGGACACAGCGGCGACACAGAGGGGACTCAGCGGGGGACACAGCGGGGGACAAAGTGGGACACCACGGGACACAGTGTGACACAGCGGGACACAGCGGGGACACTGCGGGACACAGCAGGACAAAGCGGCGGACACAGCGGGACACAGCGGGACACAGCGGGGGACAGCGGAGACAGAGAGTGGCCACAGCGAGAAACAGCGGTGACACAGCTGGACACAGAGGGGTACACAGCGGGACACAGCGGGCACACAGCGGGGACACAGCGGACACAGCAGGACACAGCGGGGGACACAGCGGGACATAGTGGGGAACCAATGAGGACACAGCGGGACACAGCAGGGGACACAGCGAGGACACAGCGGGGGACACAGCGGTGGACAAAGCGGGACACAGCGGGGGACACAGCGAGGACACAGCGGGGGACACAGCGGGGGACAAAGCGGGACACAGCGGGGAACACAGCGAGGACACAGCGGGACACAGCGGGGGACACAGCGAGGACACAGCTGGGGACACAGCGGGACACAGTGGGGAACACAGCGAGGACACAACGGGACCCAGCAGGACACAGAGTCGATACAGCGGAGACACAGGGATACACAGCGTGGTACCCAGCTGTGGACACAAGGGGACAGAGTGGGGGCACAGCGAGACACAGCGGGACACAGCGAGGACACAGCGGGACACATGGGTGACACAGTGGGGAAAACAGCAGGACAAAGCAGCGGACACAGTGGGGGACACAGCGCGACACAGCAAGACATAGCATGGACACAGCAGTAGACACATCGGGACATAGCGGGGGACACAGCTGGGGACACAACGGGACACAGCGGTGGACACAGCGAGGACACAGCAGGACCCACCGGGACCCAGCGGGGGACACAGCGAGGACACAGCAGGACACAGTGGGGGACACAGCTAGGACACAGCGGGGGACACGGCGGGACACAGCGGGGAACACAGCGAGGACACAGCGGGACCCAGCGGGACACAGCGTCAATACAGCGGGCACACAGCGTTACACAACGTGGTACTCAGCTGTTGACACAACGGGACACAGTGGGGGCACAGCCGGACACAGCGCGACACAGTGGGACACAGCGGGGACAAAGCGTGAGACACAGCGAGGGACAGAGCGGGAGACAGCGGGGAACACAGCGAGGACACTGCGGGACACAGCGGGACACAGCGTCGATACAGCGGGGACACAGCGTTACACAGCGTAGTACACATCTGTTTACACAACGGGACACAGTGGGGGCACAGCCGGACACAGTGGGACACAGTGGGACACAGCGGGGACAAAGCGTGAGACACAGCAGGGTACAGAGAGGGAGACAGCAGGGGACACAGCGAGGAAATAGCGGGACACAGCGGTGACACAGCGGGGACTCAGCGGGGACACAGCGGGACACAGCGGGGGACACAGCGGGACACAGCGGGAAACAGCAGTGACCCTGCGGGGACACAGTGGGACACAGCTGGGGACACAGCGGGACACAGAGGGGGACAGAGCGGGAAACAGAGTGGGACAGAGCGTGGG
>NW_012296306.1:0-4769 GCF_000151885.1 Dipodomys ordii
TATGTTCCCGCAGTGTACCCCGCTGTGTCCCCCGCTGTGTCCTCGCTGTGTTCCCCGCTGTGTCCCCGCTGTGTCCCCCCGCTGTGTCTCGCTGTGTCTACTGCTGTGTCCCCACTGTGTCCGGCTGTGTCTTGCTGTGTCCCGCTGTGTCCTCGCTGTTTCCCACGCTGTGTTCTGCTGTGTCCTCGCTGTGTCCCCCGCTGTGTCCCGTTGTGTTTCCAGCTGTGTACCCCACTGTGTCCCGCTGTGTCCGGCTGTGCCCCCACTGTGTCTCGTTGTGTCAACAGCTGAGTACCACGCTGTGTAACGCTGTGTGCCCGCTGTATCGACGCTGTGTCCCGCTGGGTCCCGCTGGGTCCTCCCTGTGTTCCCCACTGTGTCCCGCTATGTACCCCTCTGTGTCTCTCGCTGTGACCCGCTGTGTCCCACTGTGTACTGCTGTGCCCCCCGCTGTGTCCCGCTGTGTCCCCGCTGTGTCCCAATGTGTCCCCGCTGTGTCTCGCGCTGGGTTCCGCTGGGTCTCCCCTGTTTCCCCTGCTCTGTCCCGCTGTGTCCGGCTGTGTCCCCCGCTGTGTCCCCCGCTGTGTCTCCCGCTGTGTCCCGCTTTGTCCCCCCTGTGTCCCCCACTGTGTCCCGCTGTTTCCCTGCTGTGTCCCCGCTGTGTCCCGCTGTGTCCCGCTGTGTCCCCCGCTGTGTCCCACTTTGTCCCCCCTGTGTCCCCCACTGTGTCCCGCTGTGTCCCCTGCTGTGTCCCCGCTGTGTCACACTGTGTTCCACTGGGTCCGGATGTGTCCTGGCTGTGTCTCCCACAGTGTTCCGCTGTGTCCTTGTTGTGTCCCCCGCTGTGTCCCGGTGAGTTCCGCGCTGTGTCCCGCTGTGTCCCCGCTGTGTGTCCTCTATGTCCCGCTGTGTACCCAGCTGTGTCCAGCTGTGTCACCGCTGTGTTCCGCTGTGTCCCCTCTCTGTCCCCCGCTATCCCCTCCTGTGTCCAATGCTGTCTCCCGCTGTGTCCCGCTGTGTCCCCCATTTTGTCCCGCTGTGTCCCCGCAGTGTCGCCGCTGTGTCCCAATGTGACACACTGTGACTCGTGGTGTCCCGCTTTGTCCCCCGCTCTGTCCCCCGCTGTGTCCCGCTGTGTCCCCCTCTGTGTCCCGCTGTGTCCTGCTGTGTCCCCCCTGTGTCCCGCTGTATCCCGCTGTATTCAGTGGTGTCCCGTTTGTCCCCCGCTGTGTCCCCCGCTGAGTCCCCGCTTTGTCCCCGCTGTGACCCGCTGTGTCCCGCTATGTCCCCCACTGTGTCCCGTTGTGTCCCCAGCTATGTACCCTGCTGTGTCACGCTGTGTCCCCGCTGTATCGACGCTGTGTCCCGCTGGGTCCCGCTGTGTACTCTCTGTGTTCCACACTGTGTCCCGCTTTGTCGCCCGCAGTGTCCCTCGCTGTTTCCCGCTGTGTCCCCCGCTGTGTCCTTGCTGTGCCCCGCTGTGTCCCGCTCTTTACTGCTGTGTCCCCCTCTGAGTCCCGCTGTGTCCCCGCTGTTTCCCAATGTGTCCTCACTGTGTCCCCCGCTGTGTCCCGCTGTGTCCCCCCTGTGTCCCCTGCTGTGTCCCGCTCTATCCCTCTGTGTCCCCTGCTGTGTCCCCTGCTCTGTCCCACTGTGTGCCCCGCTGTGTCCCTGCTGTGTCCCCGCTGTATCCCGCTGTGTCCCGCTGTGTCCCCCGCTGATTCCCGCTGTGTCCCCAGAGTGTGTCGCACTGTGTCCTCGCTGTGTCCCCTGCTGTGTCCCCTTTGTCCCCCCTGTGTCCCCCGCTGTGTCCCGCTGTGTCCCCCGCTGTGTCCCGCTCTGTCCCCTGCTGTGTCCCCGCTGTGTCCCGCTGTGTCCTGCTGTGTCCCGCTGTGACCGTGTTGAGTCCCGCTATATCCCCGCTGTGTCCCGCTTTGTCATCGCTGTGTTCCCCGCTGTGTCCCGCTGTGTCCCCCGCTGTGTCCCGCTGTGTCCCCCTCTGTGTCCCGCTGTGTCCCCTGCTGTGTCCCTGCTGTTTCCCGCTGTGTTCCGCTGTGTCACGCTGTGTCCTCGCTGTGTCTCCCACAGAGTCCCGCAGTGTCCTCGCTGTGTCCCTCACTGTGTCCTGCTTTGTCCACTGCTGTGTCCCGCTGTGTACCCCTCTGTGTCCCCCGCTGTGTCCCCCGCTGTGTCCCGCTGTGTCCCGCTTTGTTCCCCGCTGTGTCCCTGCTGTGCTCCGCTGTGTACCGCTGTGTCTCGCTGTGTACTGCTGTGTCCCCCGCTGAGTCCTGCTGTGTCCCCGCTGTGTCCCAATGTGTCCTCGCTGTGTCCCCCGCTGTGTCCCGCTGTGTCCCCCCTGTGTCCCCCACTGTATACCGCTGGGTCCCTCTGTGTCCCCTGCTGTGTACCCTGCTCTGTCCCACTGTGTCCTCCGCTGTGTCCCGCTTTGTTATCGCTGTGTCCCCCGCTGTGTCCCGCTGTGTCCCACTGTGTCCTGTTGTGTCCCGCTATGTCCCCCACTGTGTCCCATTGTGTCCCCAGCTGTGTACCCCCGCTGTGTCCCGCTGTGTCCCCGCTCCATCGATGTTGTGTCCCTCGCTGTTTCCCGCTGTGTCCCCCGCTGTGTCCTGCTGTGTCCTCCCTGTGGCCCCGCTGTGTCCCGCTGTGTCCCCGGTTGTGTCCCGCTGGGTCCCCTGCTGTGTCACTGCTGTGTCCCGCTGTGTTCCACTGTGTCCCGCTGTGTCCTTGCTGTGTCTCCCGCAGTGTCCCGCAGTGTCCTCGCTGTGTCCCCCGCTGTGTCCTGCTTTGTCCTCTGCTGTGTCCCGCTGTGTACCCCTCTGTGTCACCCGCTCTGTCCCTTCTGTGACCCGCTGTGTCCCGCTGTGTCCCGCTGTGTACTGCTGTGTCCCCCGCTGAGTCCCGCTGTGTCCCCGCTGTGTCCCAATGTGTCCTCGCTGTGTCCCCCCCTGTGTCCCGCTGTGTCCCCCCTGTGTCCCCGCTGTGTCTCACGCTTTATCCAGTCTGTGTCCCACTCTGTCCCGCTGTGTCCCGCTGTGCCCACACTGTGTCC
Source organism: Dipodomys ordii (assembly GCF_000151885.1). NCBI lineage: Eukaryota > Metazoa > Chordata > Mammalia > Rodentia > Heteromyidae > Dipodomys > Dipodomys ordii. The sequence goes on from NW_012296306.1 coordinate 3,071, forward strand.
CGTTGTGTCCACAGCTGTGTACCCCGCTGTGTCCCGCTGTGTCCCCGCTGTATCGATGCTGTGTCCCACTGGGTCATGCTGTGTCCTCCCTGTGTTCCCCGCTGTGTCCCCGCTGTGTGCCTGCTGTGTCCCGCTGTGTACTTCGTTGTGTCCAGCTGTGTCACCGCTGTGTCATCGCTGTGTCCCCCGCTGTGTCCCACTGTGTCCTCACTGTGTCCCCCTCTGTGTCCCGCTGTGTCCCCCGCTATGTCCCGCTGTGTCCAGCTGTGTCCCGCTCTGTCCCCGCTTTGTGCCCGCTGTGTCCCGCTGTGTACTCCGTTGTGTCCAGCTGTGTCACCGCTGTGTCCCGCTGTGTCCTCTCTTTGTCTCCACTGTCCCCCGCTGTGTCCCCCGCTGTGTCCCGCTGTGTCCCGCTGTGTCCCCCGCTTTGTCCCGCTGTGTCGACGCAGTGTTCCCTCTGTGTGCTGCTGTGTCACACTGTGTCCCATGGTGTCCCGCTTTTTCCCCCGCTGTTTCCCCCTCTGAGTCCCCTTTGTGTCCCCACTGTGTCCCGCTGTGTCCCGCTGTGTCCTAGCTGTGTCCCCCGCTGTGTCCCGCTGTGTCCCCGCTGGGTCACAATCTGTGTCCTACTGTGTCCCGCTGTGTCCCGGTATGTTCCCGCAATGTCCCCGCTGTGTCCCGCTGTGTCCCACTGTGTCCTCGCTGTGTCCCCCGCTGTGCCCCGTTGTGTCCCCAGCTGTGTACCCCGCTCTGTCTCGCTGTGTCCCCGTTGTAAGGACGCTGTGTCCCGCTGGGTCCCGCTGTGTCCTCGCTGTGTCCCGCTGTGTACCCCTCTGTGTCCCCCGCTGTGTCCCGCTGTGTCCCGATGTGTACTGCTGTGTCCCCCGCTGAGTCCCGCTGTGTCCCCGCTGTGTCCAAATGTGTACTCGCTGTGTCCCCTGCTGTGTCCCGCTGTGTCCCCCCTGTGTCCCCCGCTGTGTCCTGCTGTGTCCTCAATGTGTCCCCCGCTGTGTCCCGTTGTGTCCCCAGCTGTGTACCCCGCTGTGTCCCACTGTGTCCTCGCTGTATCGACCCTGTGTCCCGCTGTGTCCCGCTGTGTCCTCGCTGTGTTCCCCGCTGTGTCCCGCTGTGTCCCCCGCTGTTTCCCCGCTGTGTCCCTCTATGTACCCCGCTGTGTATAGCTTTGTCTCTGATGTGTCTCGCTGTGTCTCACGCTCTGTCCCCCACTGTGTCCCGCTGTGTCCCCCACTCTGTCCCGCTGTGTCCCGCTGTGTCCCCGCAGGGTCACCGCTGTTTCGCGCTGTGTCCCGCTGTGTCAGTGTTGTCCCGCTTTGTCCCCCGCTGTGTCCCCAGCTGAGTCCCCGCTGTGTCCCCGCTGTGTCCCTCTGTGTCCTCGCTGTGTCCCCCGCTGTCTCCCGCTCTGTCCCCCGCTGTGTCTCACGCTTTATCCCGTCTGTGTCCCACTCTGTCCTGCTGTGTCCCGCTGTGTCCACCACTGTGTCCCTTTGTGTCCCCAGCTGTGTAACCCGCTGTGTAACGCTGTGAATCCTGCTGTATCAAGGCTGTGTCCCGCTGGGTCCCGCTGTGTCCTTGCTCTGTTATTCGTGGTGTCCCCCTCTGTCCACCACTGTGTCCCCTGCTCTGTCCTACTGTGTCCACACCGCTGTGTCCCGTTTTGTCCCGCTGTGTCCCCCACTGT
>NW_012296307.1:0-2887 GCF_000151885.1 Dipodomys ordii
ATTAGGCTTAATATGCAATTCATGATTCTCCATCAGCAAAACCTTAATAAACACCATAAGAATCACATAATCATACTCGTTCTTCTGATAATCCTTGTGCTTATCATTCAAATTAAGCATCTACAGATTCTTCTGCTACTGCTTCAGAATAATCAGAATCATATGCTTCTCCATCAGCATCACAATCAGAATAAGCATCTCTATCTGATTCTGCTTCTCCTTAAAGATCTCCTTCCTCTACTCCAGATTATGCTTCTTCTGCTTCTCCTTCCGCATCAGGTTCTGATTCTGCTTCTTCAGCTTCTTCTGCTTCTATTTCTGCTTCTCCTTCAGTATCAGCTACTCATTCAGCTAATGTTTCTTCTCCTTATTCGATTTCTTCTGCTTATGCTTCTACTACTTCTCCTGCTTCTCCTTCTGTTTCTCATTATTCTTATCCTTCTGCTTCTCCTTATCCTTCTCCTTCTTCTGCTTCTCCTTCTGCTTCTGCTTCTGCTTCTCCTTCTGCATCTTCTTCTGTTTCAATTTCTTCTTCTTCTGCTTTTCATTCTTCATCTGCTTCTCCTGCTTCTGCTTCTTCTGCTTCTCCTGCTTCTCCTTCTCCTTCTCCTTCTCCTTCTCTTTCTGCTTCTAATTATCCGTCTGTTTCTCCTACTCCTAATCCTTCTCTTTCTCCTCCTTCTTCTTCTTCTGCTTTTCCTGCTTGTTCTTCTTCTGCTTCTTCTTCTTTTTCTGCTTTTTCAGTTTCTTCTGCTTCAGCTTCTGCTTCTTCTGCTTCTGCTTCTGCTTCTGTTTCTCCTTCTGCTTCTGCTCCCCTCCTTCTTCTGTTTCTTCTGCTTCTGCTTCTCCTGCTTCTCCTTCTTCTGCTTCTCCTATTTCTCCTTCTGCTTCTCCGTCTCATTCTGCTTCTTCTGCTTCTACTTCTCTTTCTGCTTCTGCTTCTCCTGCTTGTTTTTCTGCTTCTTCTGCTGCTTTTTCTACTTCTCCTTCTGCTTCTCTTTTTGCTTCTCCTTCTGCTTCTGCTTCTGCTTCTCCTTCTCCTTCTTCTGCTTCTCCTTCTGATTCTCCTTCTGCTTCTTCTTCTGCTTTACCTGCTTGTCTTTCTGCTTCTCCTTCTGCTTCTCCTTCTGTTTCTCCTTCTCCTTCTTGTTCTTCTTCTTTTCCTACTGCTTTTCCTTCTGCTTCTGCTACAACTGCTACTGCTTCTACTTCTTCTGTTTCTTCTGCTTCTCCTTCTGCTTTTGATTCTCTTTCTGCTTCTACTTCTCCTTCTGCTTCTCATTCTGCTTCTCCAGATTCTGATTCTTCTGATTCTCCTGCTTCTCCTTCTGCTTCAGGTTCTGCTTCTGCTTCTTCGGATTCTTATGCTTCTGCTTCTCCTGCTTCTGCTTCTTCTGCTTCCCCTCCTTCTCTTTCTGCTTCTCCTTCTGCTTCTGCTTCTTGTCCTTCACCTGTTTCTTCTGCTTGTTCTTCTCCTGTTTCTGCATTTCCTGCTTCTCCTTCTGCTGCTCTTTCTGTTTCTCCTGCTGCTTTTCCTTCTACTGCTCCTTCTTCTGCTTCTCTTTCTGCTTCTACTCCTGTTTCTCCTTCTCCTTCTCCTTCTAGTTCTTCTGCTTTTCCTTCTGCTTCGCCTTCTGCTTCTGAATCTTCTCCTTCTTCTGATACTGCCTCTGCTTCTTCTGTTTCTTCTGCTTCTCCTTCTGCTTTTGCTTCTCTTTCTGCTTCTGCTTCTCCTTCTGCTTCTCCAGATTCTGCTTCTTCTGCTTCTCCTGCTTCTTCTTCTGCTTCTGCTTCTTCTGCTTCTCCTGCTTCTCCTTCTGCATCTTCTTCTGCTTCTGTTTCTCCTTCTCCTACTTCTGCTTCTCCTTCTGATTCTCCTTCTGTTTCTTCTTCTTCTGCTTTACCTGCTTCTCTTTCTGCTTCTCCTTCTACTTCTCCTTCTGTTTCTCCCTCTCCTTCCTGTTTTTCTGCTTTTCCTTCTGCTTCTGCTACACCTGATACTCCTTCTACTTCTTCTGTTTCTTCTGCTTGTCCTTCTGCTTTTGATTCTCTTGCGGCTTCTGCTTCTCCTTCTGCTTCTCATTCTGCTTCTACAGATTCTGCTTCTTCTGCTCCTCCTGCTTCTCCTTCTGCTTCAGGTTCTGTTCTGCGTCTTTGCATTCTTATGCTTCTGCTTCTCTTGCTTCTGCTTTTTCTGCTTTCCCTCCTTCTATTTCTGCTTCTCCTTCTGTTTCTGCTTCTCCTTCTGCTTCTGCTTCTTGTCCTTCTCCTTTTTCTTCTGCTTCTGCTTCTCCTGTTTCTGCATCTCCTGCTTCTCCTTCTGCTGCTCTTTCTGCTTCTCCTGCTGCTTTTCCTTCTCCTGCTCCTTCTTCTGCTTCTCTTTCTATTTCTCCTTCTGTTTCTCCTTCTCCTTCTCCTTCTCGTTCTTCTGCTTTTCCTTCTGCTTCTCCTTCTGCTTCTACATCTTCTGCTACTGCCTCTGCTTCTTCTGTTTCTTCTGCTTCCCTTTCTGCTTCTCCTTCTGCTTTTGCTTCTCTTTCTGCTTCTACTTCTCCTTCTGCTTCTCCAGATTCTGCTTCTTCTGCTTCTCCTGTATCTCCTTATGCTTCAGGTTCTGCTTCTGCTTCTTCGGCTTCTTCTGCTTCTCCTGCTGCTGCTTCTTCTGCTTCTCCTGCTGCTGCTTCTTCTGCTGCTCCTGCTTCTATTTCTGCTTTTCCTTCTGTTTCTCCTTCTGCTTCTCATTCTGCTTCTGCGTCTTCTGTTTCTTCTGCTTCTCTTGCTTCTGCTTCTCCTGCTTCTCCTACTTCTCGTGCTGCTTCTCCTTCTGCGTCTCTTTCTGCTTCTGCTTATCCTTTTGCTTCTCCTACTCCTAATCCTTCTCTTCTGA
>NW_012296308.1:0-4768 GCF_000151885.1 Dipodomys ordii
TCAGCGGGGGACACAGCAGTACACAGCGGGACACAGCGGGACACAGCGGGGGACACAGAGGAGTAAACAGCGGGACACTGCGGGGAACACAGCGAGGACACAGCGGGACCAAGCGGGACACAGCGTCGATACAGCGGGGACACAGCGGGACACAGCGGGGTACACAGCTGGGTACACAACGGGACACAGCGGGGGATACATCGAGGACACAGCAGAACACAGCGTGGGAAACAGCGAGGACACAGCGGGACACAGCGAGACACAGAGGGACACAGTGGGGACACAGCAGTAGACACAGCGGGACACAGCGGGGGACACAGCAAGACACAGCGGGGAACACAGCGAGGACACAGCGGGGACACAGCGGGGACACAGCGGGACCCAGCAGGACACAGCGGGGCACACAGCGGGACACAGCTTGGGACACAGCGGGAACACAGCAGGACACAGCGGGGGACACAGCGAGGACACAGCGGGACACAGCGGGACACAGCGTGGGACAAAGCGGGAGATAGCAGGGGACACAGCGAGGACACAGCGGGACACAGCGGCGACACATAGAGGACTCAGCGGGGGACACAGTGGGGAACAGAGCGGGACACAGCGGGACCCAGCGGGGACAAAGCGTGAGACACAGCGGTGGACAGAGCGGGAGACAGAGGCGGACACAGCGAGGACACAGCGGGACACAGCGGGGACACAAAGGTGGCTCAGGGGGGGCCACAGCGGGGGACAAAGCGGGACACCACGGAACACAGCGGGACACAGCGTGAAACAGCGGTGAACCTGCGGGGACACAGCGGAACACAGCGGGGTACACAGCGGGACACAGCGGGGACACAGCGGGGACACAGCGGGACCCAGCAGGACACAGCGGGAGACAAAGAGGGACACCACGGAACACAGCGGGACACAGCAGGAAACAGCAGAGACACTGTGGGGACACAGTGGGACACAGCGGGGGACACAGCGGGACACAGAGGGGCCAGAGTGGGACACAGCGGAACACAGCGAGGGACAAAGCGGGAGACAGCGGGGGACACAGCGAGGACACAGGGGGACACAGCGGCGACACAGAGGGGACTCACCGGGGGACACAGCGTGGGACACCACCGGACACAGTTTTACACAGCGGGACACAGCGGGGACACTGCGGGACACAGCAGGACAAAGCGGGGGACACAGCGGGACACAGCGGGCCACAGCGGGGGACTCAGCGGGGGACAGCGGAGACAGAGAGTGGCCACAGCGAGACACAGCGGTGATACAACTGGACACAGCGGAATACACAGCGGGACAGAGCGGGCACACAGCGGGGACACAGCGGGGACACAGCGGGGACACAGCGGGGACACAGTGGGACACAGCGGGGACAAAGCGGGAGACACAGCGGGACACAGCATGCACACAGTTCTCACACAAAGCGGGGACACAGCGGGACACAGCGGGACACAGCGGGGACACAGTGTTGACACAGCGGGACACAGTGGGGACAAAGCGGGACACAGCTGGACACAGCGGGACACAGCGGTGGACACAGCGACACACAGTGGTGGTCGCAGTGAGGACACAGCAGGACACAGCAGCGACACAGCGGGGACACAGCTGGGGACACAGCGGTGGACACAGCGGGACACAGCGGGGAAGACAGCGAGGACACAGCGGGACACAGCGGGACACAGCGTCGATACAGCGGGGACACAGCATTACACAGCGTGGTACACAGCGTGGTACACAGCTGTGGACATAACGGGACACAGTGGGGGCACAGCCGGACACAGCGGTACACAGTGGGACACAGCAGGGACAAAGCGTGAGACACAGCAGGGACAGAGAGGGAGACAGTAGGGGACTCAGCGAGGACACAGCGGCACCCAAAGGGACACAGCGGGAAACAGAGGTGAACCTGCGGGGGCACAGCGGGACACAGCGGGACACAGCGGGGACACAGCGAGGACACAGCGGCACACAAAGGGACACAGCGGGAAACAGAGGTGAACCTGCGGGGACACAGCGGGACACAGTGGGGGACACAGCGGGACACAGTGTGGGACACAGCGGTGAAACAGCGGGACACAACGGGACACAGCAGGGGGACACAGCGAGGACACAGCGGGACACAACGGGACACAGCAGGGGGACACAGCGAGGACATCACGGAACACAGCGGGACACAGCGGGAAACAGAGGTGAATCTGCGGGGACACAGCGGGACACAGTGTGGGGACACAATGCGAAACAGCGGGGGACACAGCGGGACACAGTGGGGGACAGAGTGTGGGACACAGTGAGACACAGCGGGGACAAAGCTGGACACAGCGGGATACACAGAGGGACACAGCGGGGACGCAGCCGGGAAACAGTGTGACACAGCAGGACACAGCGGGACACAGCGGGGGACACAGCGAGGACACAGCGGCACAAAGCCTGGGACACAGCAAGGACACAGTGTGACACAGCGGGGGACACAGCGGGACATAGCGGGGGACACAGCGGGGGACACAGCGGGACACAGCGGGGGACAGAGCGAGGACACATTAGGACACATTGGGACACAGCGGGACTCAGCGGGGGACACAGCAGTACACAGCGGGACACAGCGAGGACACAGCAGAGACACAGCGGGGGACACAGCGGGACACAGCGGGGGACACAGGGATGACACAGCGGTACCCAGCGGGACCCAGCGTCGATACAGCAGGGACACGCGGAACACAGTGGGGTACACAGCTGGGGACACAGCGAGGACACAGCGGGACACAGCGGGACACAGCGGGGACACTGCGGGAACATAGCAGGACACAGCAGGGTACACAGCGGGACACAGCTGGGGACACAGCGGGGACACAGCAGGACACAGCAGAACACAGCGTGAGACAAAGCGGGAGACAGCAGGGGACACAGCGAGGACACAGGGGGACACAGCAGCGACACGGAGGGGACTCAGCGGGGGACACAACGTGGGACAAAGTGGGACACCACGGGACACAGTGTTACACAGCGGGACACAGCGGGAACACTGCGGGACACAGCAGGAAAAAGCGGGGGACACAGCGGGACACAGCGGGACACAGCGGGGCCACAGCGGGGGACAGCGGAGACAGAGAGTGGCCACAGCGAGACACAGCGGTGACACAGCTGGACACAGCGGGGTACACAGCGGGATACAGCGGGGACACAGCGGGACACAGCGGGACACAGCGGGGACACAGCAGGACACAGCGGGAGACACAGCGGGGACACAGCAGTAGACACAGCGGGAACCAGTGGGGGACACAGCAGGTCACAGCGGGGACTCACCAGGGGACACAGCGGGGGACAAACTGGGACACCACAGGACACAGTGGGACACAGCGGGACACAGCGGGGACACTGCAGGGACATAGCGGGACACAGCGGTGTACACAGCGGGACACAGCAGTGGACACAGAGGGGACACAGCGGGACACAGCGGGGGACACAGCGAGGACACAGCGGGTCACAGCGGGACACAGCATGGGACAAAGCAGGAGACAGCGGGGGACACAGCGAGGACACAGCTGGACACAGCGGTGTACACAGCGGGACACAGCGGGAGACACAGAAGGGTACACAGCGGGAGACAGAGAGAAACACAGCGAGGTCACAGCATGGGCCAAAGCAGGACAACACGGCACACAGTGTGACACAGTAGGACACAGCGGGGACACTGCAGGGGCCCAGCGGGACAAAGCAGGCGAAACAGCGGGACACAGTGGGAACACAGCGGGGGACACAGCGGGGGACAGCAGGGGACAGAGAGGGGACAAAGCAGGACACAGCGGGGACACTGCTGGACACAGCGGGGTACACAGCGGGACACAGAGTGCACACAGTGGGGACACAGCGGGGGACACAGCGGGACACAGCGGGTCACAGCGGCGGACACAGCTGGACACAGCGGGACACAGCGGGGGACACAGCGGAACACAGCGTGGGACATATCGAGGACACAGCGGGACACAGTGGGGGAAACAGCTGGACACAGCGGGGACACAGCAGGGACACAGCGGGGGACACAGCGAGGACACAGCGGGACACAGCGGGGACACTGCGGGAGCATAGCGGGACACAGTGGGGTACACAGCGGGACACAGCGGAGTACACAGCTGGGGACACAAAGGGACACATCGGGGGACACAGCGGGACCCAGCAAGACACAGCGTCGATACAGCGGGGACACCGCGGGACATAGCGGGGTACACAGCTGGGGACACAACGGGACACAGCGGTGGACACAGCGAGGACACAGCGGGACACAGCTGGGACACTGAGGGAACATAGAGGGACACAGCGGGTACACAGCGGGACACAGTGGGGGACACAGAGTGGTACACAGCGGGACACACCTGGAAACATAGCGAGGTCACAGCGGGGGAAAAAGTGGGACAACACAGGACACAGTGTGACACAGCGGGACAGAACGGTGACACAGCAGGGGCAAAGCAGGACAAAGCAGGGACACAGCGAGACACAGCGGGACACCGCGGGGGACACAGCGGGGGACAGCAAGGGACAGGGGACACAGCGGGACACAGAGTCGATACAGCGGGGACACAGGGTTACACAGCGTGGTACCCAGCTGTGGACACAACGGGACAGAGTGGGGGCACAGCGAGACACAGCGGGACACAGCGAGGACACAGCGGGACACATTGGTGACACAGTGGGGAAAACAGCAGGACACAGCAGCGGACACAGCGGGGGACACAGCGCGACACAGCAAGACATAGCATGGACACAGCAGTAT
>NW_012296309.1:0-4768 GCF_000151885.1 Dipodomys ordii
ACAGTTGGACACAGCAGGGTACCACAGCGGGATTCAGCGGGGAACACAGCGAGGACACAGATCGACACAGCGGAACACAGCGGGACACAGAAAGGATACAGCGGGACACAGCGGGGGACACAGTGGGACACAGCGCGAGACACAGCGGAGGACACAGCGGGACACAGTGGAGGACACAGCGAGGACAGAGCGGGACACAGTCTGACACAGCGGGGACACAGCAGGGACACAGCAGGGGACACAGTGGGGACACAGCGGGGACACAGCGAGGACACAACGGGACACAGAGGGACACAGCGGGAAACAGCGGGACACAGCGGGACACAGCAGGACACAGCGGGGGACACAGCGGGACACACCGGAGGACACAGTGGGGGACACAGCGGGACACAGCGGAGGACACAGCGGGGGACACAGCGGGACAAAGCGCGAGACACAGCGGGGAAACAGCGGGACACAGCGGGGGACACAGCGGGGGACACAGTGGGACACAGCGGGGGACAAGCGAGGACACAGTGGGACACAGCGGGACCAAGCAGGGACACAGTGGGGGACACAGTGGGGACACAGCGGGACAAAGCGGGGGACTCAGCGGCGGACACAGCGGGGACACAGCGAGGACACAGCGGGACACAGCGGAAAACAGAGGAGACAGAGCTGGACACAACGGGGTACACAGCGGGACACTGTGGGGACACAGCGAGGACACAGCGGGACACAGTGGGACACAGCGGGACACAGCAGGACACAGCGGGACACAGCGAGGGACACAGCGGGACTCAGCGGGTCACAGCGTGGAACACAGCGGGACAATGCGGGGACACAGCTGGACACAGCGGAATACACGGCAAGGACAGAGACGGCCCAGCAGGACACAGCGGACACACAGCTGGACACAGCGGGGTACACAGCGGGACACAGGGGGGACCCAGAGAGGACACAACGGGACCCAGCGGGACAGAGCGGGACACAGCAGGACACAGCGGGACACAGCGGGGGACACAGTGGGAAACAGCGCGGGACATAGTGTAGGAAACAGCGGAACACAGCGGGGAACACAGCGTGACACAGCAGGACACAGTGGGGGACAACGGGGACACAGCAGGACACAGCGGGGAACAGAGCGACGACATAGCGGGACACAGCGGGACACAGCGGGGATACAATGGAACACAACGGGACACAGCGGGGTACACAGCGGGACACAGCGGGGACACAACGGGGACACATCGGTGGACACAGAGGGACACAGCGGGGAAACAGCGGGACACAGCGGGACACAGCGGGGGACACAGTGGGGGACAGAGGGGACACACCGGGGGACAACGGGGAAATAGCTGGACACAGCAGGGACAAAGCAGGACATAGCGGGGCCACAGCAGTGGACAAAGAGGGGACACAGCGAGACATAGTGGGGGACACAGTGGACACAGTGAGATATAGCGGAGGACACAGCCGGACACAGCGGGACACAGCGGGGACACAGCTGGACAGAGCACGGTATACAGGGGGACAGAGCGGGGACACAGCGAGAACACAGCGGGACACAGAGGGACACAGCGAGGACACAGCTGGACACAGCGGGGTACACAGCGGGACTCAGCGTGGACACAGCGGGACACAGCAGGAAACAGCGGGACACAGTGGGGGATACAGCGGGACACAGCGCGAGACACAGTGGAGGACACAGCGAGGACAGTGCGGGACAAAGTCTGACTCAGCGGGGACACAGCGGGGACACAGCGGGGACACAGCTAGGACACAGAGGGACACAGCGGAAAACAGCGGGACACAGCGGGACACAGCAGGACACAGCGGGGGACACAGCAGGACACAGCGCGGGACACAGCGGGGAAACAGCGTGGGACATAGTGGAGGATACAGCGGGACACAGCGGGGAACACAGCGTGACACAGCGGGACACAGCGGGGGACAATGGGGACACAGCGGGACATAGCGGGGAACAGAGCGAGGACACAGCGGGACACAGCGGGACACAGCGGGCATACAATGGGACACAACGGGACACAGCTGGGTACACAGTGGGACACAGCAGGACACAGTGGGACATAGCGGGGACACAGCGGGGACACAGTGGGGATAGAGCCGGGGACTCAGCGGGGGACAGAGCTTTGGACACAGCTGGACACAGAGGGACACAGCAAGGACAGAGCGGGACACAGCAGGGGACAAACGAAGACACAGCGGGACTCAGAGGGAAACAGCGGGGACACAGCGGGGGACACAGCGGGGGAGAGCAGGGACAAACTGGGGGACAACGGGGACACAGCGGGACACAGTGGGGGACACAGCGGGGAACACAGCGGGACACAGCAGGGAACAAGCGAGGACACAGCAGACACAGCTTGACAAAGCGGGGACAGAGCAGGACACAGAGGGGGATACAGCGGGATACAGCGGGACACAGCGGGGACACAGCGGGGGACACAGCGGAACACAGCGGGACACAGCAGGACACAGCGGGGAGACACAGTGGGGACACAGCGGGGAAACAGCAGGACACAGCGGGGGACACAATGGGGACACAGTGGGGGACACTGCGGGGGACACAGCGGGACACAGAGGGACACAGTCTGACACAGCGGGGACACAGTGGAGAGACAGCGGGGACACAGCGAGGACACAACGGGACACAGAGGGACACAGCGGGAAACAGCGGGACACAGCGGGACACAGCAGGACACAGCGGGGGACACAGCAGGACACACCGGAGGACACAGTAGGGGACACAGCGGAGGACACAGCGGGACACAGCGCGGGACACAGCGTGGAAACAGCGGGACACAGTGGGGGACACAGCGGGGACACAGCGGGGACACAGCCGGACACAGTGGGACATAGGGGGACACAGAACGGACACAGCGGGACACAATGCGGACCCAGAGGGACAAAACGGGGTACACAGCGGGGGACAAAGCGGGACACAGCGGGGGACAAGCGAGGACACAGTGGGACACAGCGGGAACAAGCAGGGACACAGCGGGGACACAGCGGGGGACACAGTGGAGACACAGCGTGACAAAGCGGGGGACACAGCGGAGGACACAGTGGCGACACAGCGAGGACACAGTGGTAAACAGCGGAGACAGAGCTGGAATCAACGGGGTACACAACCGGACACTGTGGGGACAATGCGAGGACACAGCGGGACACAGTGGAACACAGCGGAACACAGCAGGACACAGCGGGACACAGCGGGGGACACAGCGGGACACAGCAGGGACACAGCTGGACATAGCGGGACATAGGGGGACACAGCGGGAAACAGTGCGGACACAGAGGGACACAACGGGGAACACAGCGTGGACACAGTGGGACACAGCGGGGACACAGCGAGGGACACAGCGGGGACACAGCCGGACACAGCGGGACATGGGGGACACAGCGGGGACACAGCGGGACACAGTGCGGACACAGAGGGACACAACGGGGGACACAGCGGGTACACAGTGGTACACAGCGGGGACACAGCGAGGGACACAGAGGGACACAGCGGGGACACAGAGGGATACACAGCGGGACGCAGCGGGGGACAAGGGAGGACACAGCAGGACACAGCGGGAGACACAGCGGGGGACACAGCGGGACACAGCGGGGGACAAGGGAGGACACAGTGGGACACAGCGTGACCAAGCCGGGTCAAAGCGAGGGACACAGCGGAGGACACAGCAGGGACACAGTGAGGACACAGCGGGACACAGCGGGAAACAGCAGAGACAGAGCTGGAAACAACGGGGTACACAGTGGGACATTGTGGGACACGGCGAGGTCACAGCGGGACACAGTGGGACACAGCAGGACACAGCAGGACACAGCGGGGACACAGCTGGACACAGCGGGATACACAGCAAGGACACAGCGGGGGACACAGCGGGACTCAGTGGGGACACAGAGAGGACACAGAGGGACACAGCGGGACACAGTGGGACACAGCAGGAAACAGCGGGACACAGCGGGGGACACAGCAGGACACAGCGCGAGACACAGCGGAGGACACAGCGGGACACAGCGGAGGACACAGCGAGGACACAGCGGGACACAGTCTGACACAGCGGGGACACAGCAGGGACACAGCAGGGGACACAGCGGGGACACAGCGGGGACACAGCCAGGACACAACGGGACACAGAGGGACACAGCTGGAAACAGCGGGACACAGCGGGACACAGCAGGACACCACGGGGGACACAGAGGGACACAGCAGGACACAGCGTGAGACACAGCGCGAGACAGCGGGGGACACAGCGAGGACACAGCGGGACACAGCGGGGACACAGAGGGGACTCAGCAGGAGACATAGCGGGGGACAAAGCGGGACACAGTGGAGACCCAGCAGTGGACACAGCGGGACACAGTGGGGGACACAGCGGGACACAGCGGAGGACACAGCAGGGGACACAGCGGGACACAGCGCGGGACAAAGCGGGGAAATGCGGGACACAGCAAGGGACACAGCGGGGACACAGTGGGGACACAGCCGGACACAGCGGTACATAGGGGGACACAGCGGGGACACAGCGAGACACAATGCGGACACAGAGGGACACAACGGGGGACACAGCGGGGACACAGTGGGACACATCGGGGACACAGCGAGGGACACAGCGGGACACAGCGGGACACAGCGGGGACACTGCGGGAACATAGCGGGACACAGCGGGGTACACAGCGGGACACAGCGGGACACAGCTTGGGACACAATGGGGAGACAGCGGGACACAGCAGGGGACATAGCTAGGACACAGCG
>NW_012296310.1:0-4768 GCF_000151885.1 Dipodomys ordii
TCAAGTGTGGGTCACAGCGAGACACAGCTGGGACAAAGCTGGACACAGCGGGGTACACAGAGGGACACAGTGGGGACGCAGCGGGGAAACAGCGTGACACAGCAGGACACAGCGGGACACAGCGGGGGACACATCGAGGACACAGCGGCACACAGCATGGGACACAGCAAGGACACAGTGGGACACAGCGGGGGACACAGCGGGACATAGCGGGGAACACAGCGGGGGACACAGCGGGACACAGCGGGACACAGCGGGGGACACAGGGAGGACACAGCGGGACATAGCGAGGGACAGAGCGAGGACACATTGGGACACATTGGGACACAGCGTGATTCAGCGGGGGACACAGCAGTACACAGCTGGACAAGGCGGGACACAGCGGGGACACAGCAGAGACACAGCGGGGGACTCAGCGGGACACAGCGGGGGACACAGGGATGACAGAGCAGGACCCAGCGGGACCCAGCGTGGATACAGCAGGGACCCAGCTGGACACAGCGGGACACAGCGGGGACACAGCAGTAGACACAGCGGGACACAGTGCCGGACACAGCGGGACACAGCGGGGGACAAAGGGAGGACACAGCGGGACCCAGCGGGACCCAGCGTCGATACAGCAGGGACACAGCGGGACACAGTGGGGTACACAGCTGGGGACACAGCAAGGACACAGCGGGACACAGCGGGACACAGCGGGGACACTGCGGGAACATAGCAGACACAGCGGGTACACAGCGGGACACAGCGGGACACAGCTGGGGACACAGCGTGGGACACAGCGAGGACACAGCAGGACACAGCGGGACACAGCGGCGACACAGCAGGGACACAGCAGGGACACAGCGGGGACACAGTGGGGACACAGCGGGGGACAGAGCGAGGACACTTTGGGACACATTGGGACACAGCGGGATTCAGCGGGGGACACAGCAGTACACAGCGGGACAAAGCGGGACACAGCGGGGACGCAGCAGAGACACAGCGGGGGACAGAGCGGGACACAGCGGGGGACACAGGGATGACAGAGCAGGACCCAGCGGGACCCAGCGTGGATACAGCAGGGACCCAGCTGGACACAGCGGGACACAGCGGGGACACAGCAGTAGACAGAGCGGGACACAGTGCCGGACACAGCGGGACACAGCGGGGGACAAAGGGAGGACACAGCGGGACCCAGCGGGACCCAGCGTCGATACAGCAGGGACACAGCGGGACACAGTGGGGTACACAGCTGCGGACACAGCAAGGAAACAGCGGGACACAGCGGGACACAGCGGGGACACTGCGGGAACATAGCAGGACACAGCGGGTACACAGCGGGACACAGCGGGACACAGCTGGGGACACAGCGGGGACACAGCGGGACACAGCGGAACACAGCGGGAGTCAAAGCGGGAGACAGCGGGGGACACAGCGAGGACACAGGGGGACACAGCGGCGACACAGAGGGGACTCAGCGGGGGACACAGCGTGGGACAAAGTGGGACACCACGGGACACAGTGTGACACAGCAGGACACAGCGGGAACACTGTGGGACACAGCGGGACACAGCGGGGGACACAGGGGGGGACAGCGGAGACAGAGAGTGGCCACAGCGAGACAAAGCAGTGACACAGCTGGACACAGCGTGGTACACAGTGGGACACAGCGGGCACACAGCGGGGACACAGCGGGACACAGCGGGACACAGCGGGGGACACAGGGAGGACACAGAGGGTTACAGCGGGGGACAGAGCGAGGACACATTGGGACACAGCGGGATTCAGCGGGGGACACAGCAGTACACAGCGGGACAAAGCGGGACACAGCGGGGACACAGCAGGGACACAGCAGAGAAACAGCGGGGGACACAGCGGGACACAGCGGGGGACACAGGGATGACAGAGCAGGACCCAGCGGGATCCAGCGTGGATACAGCAGAAACCCAGTTGGACACAGCAGGACACAGCGGGGGCACAGCAGTAGACACAGCGGGACACAGTGCCGGACACAGCGGGACACAGCGGGGGACAAAGGGAGGACACAGCGGGACCCAGCAGGACCCAGCAGGACCCAGCGTCGATACAGCAGGGTCACAGCGGGACACAGTGGGGTACACAGCTGGGGACACAGCAGGCACACAGCTGGGGACACAGCAGGGACAAAATGAGACACCACGGGACACAGCGAGGACACAGCGGGACACAGCGGGGACACAGCGGGACACAGCGGGACACAGCGGGGGACACAGCGGAACACAGCGTGGGACACAGCGAGGACACAGCAGGACACAGCGGGACACAGCGGCGACACAGCAGCGACACAGCAGGGACACAGCGTGGACACAGTGGGGGCACAGCGGGACACAGTGGGACACAGTGGGACACAGTGGGGACAAAGCGTGAGACACAGCGGGGGACAGAAAGGGAGACCGCAGGGGACTCAGCGAGGAAACAGCGGGACACAGCGGTGACACAGCGGGGACTCAGCGGGGAACACAGTGGGACACAGCGGGGGACACAGCAGGACACCGCGGGGGACACTGCGGGACACAGCGGGGGACACTGCGGGACACAGTGTGGGACAGAGCGTGGGACACAGCGAGACACAGTGGGGACAAACTGGGACACCACGGGACACAGTGGGACACAGCGGGACACAGCGGGGACACTGCGGGAACATAGCGGGACACAGCGGGGTACACAGCGGGACACAGCAGGACACAGCGGGACCCAGCAGGACACAGCGTCGATACAGCCGGGACACAGCGTTACACAGCAGGGTACACAGTTGGGGACACAGAGGGTCACAGTGGGGCACACAGAGGGACCCAGCGGGACACAGCGTTGATACAGCGGGCACACAGCGGGACACAGCGGGGTACACAGCTGGGGACACAATGGGACACAGCAAGGTACACAGCGAGGACACAGCGGAACACAGCGGGACACAGCTTGGGACACAGCGGGGACACAGCGGGACACAGCGGGGGACAGAGCGAGGACACAGCGGGATAGAGCGGGACACAGCGTGGGACAAAGTGGGAGACAGCGGGGGACACAGCGGGACGCAGCGGGGGACACTGCGGGACACAGTGTGGGACAGAGCATGGGACACAGCGAGACACAGCGGGGACAAAGCTGGACACAGCGGGGTACACAGAGGGACACAGCAGGGAAACAGAGGGAAACAGTGTGACACAAAAGGACACAGCTGGACACAGCGGGGTACACAGCGGGACACAGCGGGCACACAGCGGGGACACAGCGGGACACAGCGGGACAGAGTGGGGACAGAGCGCGACACAGTCGGACACAACGGGACACAGCGGGGGACACAGCTGGACACAGCGGGGGACACAGCGAGGACACAGCGGGACACAGCGGGGAACACAGCGAGGACACAGCGGAAAACAGCGGGACACAGCGTCGAAACAGAGGGGAATCAGTGGGGGACACAGCGGGGGACACATCGGGGTACAAAGTGGGACACCACGGGACACAGTGTGACACAGCGGGACACAGCGGGGACACTGCGGAGACACAGCAGGACAAAGCGGGGGACATAGTGGGACACAGCAGAACACAGCAGGGGACACAGCGGGGTACAGCTCAGACAGAGATGGGCCACAGCGGGACCCAGCGGTGACACAGCTGAACACTGCGGGGTACACAGCGGGACACAGCGGGCACACAGCTGGGGACACAGCGGGGACAAAATGAGACACCACGGGACACAGCGAGGACACAGCGGGAAACAGCGGAACACAGCGGGGGACAAAGCGGGATGAAGCGGGGGACATAGCAGGACACAGCGGCACACAGTGGGGGACACAGCGAGGGACAGCGGAGACAGAGATGGGCCACAGCCGAACACAGCGGTGACATAGCTGGACACAGCGGGGTATACAGCAGAACACAGCGGGCACACCGGGGACACAGCGGGACACAGCGGGGACACAGTGGGACACAGCGGGACAAAGCGGGGGACACAGCGGGACACAGCTGGGGACACAGCGAGGACACAGCGGGATACAGCGGGGGACACAGTGAGGACACAGCGGGACACAGCTGGGGAAAAAGCGGGACACAGCGGGGACACAGCAGTGGACACAGCGGGACACAGCGGGGGACACAGCCGGACACAGCGGGGGAAACAGTGGGGGACACAGTGGGACACGGTGGGACACAGCGGGGGACACATGGGGAACACAGCGGGACACAGCGGGGACACAGCAGGACTCAGCGGGGGACACAGCAGTATACAGCAGGACACAGCGGGGACACAGCAGGGACACAGCGGGGGACACAGCGGGACACAGCGGGACACAGCGGGGGACACAGCGGGACACAGAGGGGGACACAGTGGGGTACACAGCGGGACACAGCTTGGGACACAATGGGGACACAGCGGGACACACCGGGGGACAGAGCGAGGACACAGCGGGATAGAGCGGGACACAGCGAGGACCCAGCAGAACACAGCGTGGGACACAGTGCCGGACACAGTGGGACACAGCGGGACACAGCGGGGGAAACAGGGAGGACACAGCGGGACCCAGCGGGACCCAGCGTCGATACAGCGGGGACACAGCGGGACACAGCGAGGTACACAACTGGGCACACAACGGGACACAGCGGGGAACACATGGAGGACATAGCGGGACCCAGCGGGACCCAGCGTCGTTACAGAGGGGACACAGCGGGACACAGCAGGGTGCATAGCTGGGGACACAACGGGACACAGCGGGGGACACAGAGAGTACCCAGCGGGACACAGCGGTAC
>NW_012296311.1:0-4767 GCF_000151885.1 Dipodomys ordii
TCATGCGGGGACACAGCGTTACACAGCGGGGGACACAGCGGGACCCAGCGGGACACAGCGGGGGACACAGCCGGACACAGCAGGGACACAGCGGGGACACAGCGGGACCCAGCAGGACACAGCGGGGGACACAGCAGGACACAGCGGGACACAGCTGGGGAAACAGCCGGACACAGCAGGGACACAGTAGGATACAGCGTGGGACAAAGCGGTAGACAGCGGAGGACACAGCGAGGACACAGCTGGACACAGCGGGGACACTGCGGGACACAGCTGGGGGACACAGCGGTGGACAGCGGGGGAAAGAGAAGGGACACAGTGGGACACAGAGGGGACACAGCTGGACACAGAAGGGTACACAGCGGGGCACAGCGGACACACAACAGGGACAGAGCTGGACACAGAGGGACACAGAGGGGACAGAGCGTGACACAGCGGGACACAGCGGGACACAGCAGGGGACTCAGCGGGATACAGCGGGGGACACAGGGAAGACACAGCTGGACACTGAGGGAGACAGAGCGAGGACACAGCCGGACACAGCGAAACACAGCGTGACACAGTGGGGACACAGCAGGGGACACAGCGGGACACAGCGGGGGACACAGAGGGACACAGCGGGGTACACAGCAGGCACAAAGCGGGACACAGCGGGGGACACAGCGAGGACACAGTGGGGGACACAGTGGGGGAAACAGCTGGACACAGCGGGGAACACAGCGAGGACAAAGCGGCACTCAGCGGGACACAGCGTAGATACAGCGGAGACACAGTGTTACACAGCATGGTACAAAGCTGTGGACACAACGGGACACAGTGGGGGCACAGCGGGACAAGCGGGACACAGTGGGACACAGCGGGGACAAAGCGTGAGACACAGCAGGGGACAGAGCTGGAGACAGCGGGGGACACAGCGGGGAAACAGCGAGGACACAGCGGGACAGAGCGGGACACTGCAGGGCACAGCGGGGGACACAGCAGGACCCAGCGGGGGACGCAGCGGGACCCAGCGCGGGACACAGCGTGGACACATTGGGACACAGCGGGGACACAGCGGGACACAGCGGAGGACACAGCAGTACACAGCGGGACACAGCGGGTCAAAGCGAGGGACACAGAGGGGTACGTAGCAGGACACAGTGGGGAACACAGGGAGGACACAGCGGGACCCAGCGGGACACAGCGTCGATACAGTCGGGACACAGCGGGACACAGTGGGGTACACAGCTGGGGACACAACGGGACACAGCGGGGTACACAGCGAGGACACAGCAGAACACAGCGTGGGAAACAGCGAGGACACAGCGGGACACAGCGAGACACAGCGGGACACAGTGGGGACACAGCAGTAGACACAGCGAGACACAGTGGGGGACACAGCGGGACACAGCGGGGAACACAGCGAGGACACAGCGGGGACACAGCGGGGACACTGCGGGAACATAGTGGTACACAGCGGGGCACACAGCGGGACACAGCGGGACACAGCTTGGGAAACTGCGGGAACACAGCAGGACACAGCAGGGGACACAGCGAGGACACAGCGGGACACTGCGGGGACAAAGCTGGACACAGCGAGGTACACAGAGGGACACAGCTGGGACACAGCGGGGAACAGCATGACACAGCAGGACACAGCTGGAAACAGCGGGGGACACAGCGAGGACACAGCGGCACACATCGGGGGACACAGCAAGGACACAGTGGGACACACCGGGGGACACAGCAAGACATAGCGGGGGACACAGCGGGGGACACAGAGGGACACAACGGGACTCAGCGGGGGACACAGCAGTACACAGCGGGATACAGCGCGGACACAGCAGGGACACAGCGGGGGACACAGGGATGACACAGCGGGTCCCAGCGGGACCCAGCATCGATACAGCAGGGACACAGCGGGACACAGAGGGTAAAAAAGTGAGGACACAGCGGAACACAGCGGGGACACAGCCGTAGACACAGCGGGACACAGTGGCGGACAGAGCGAGACACAGCGGGGAACACAGAGAGGACACAGCGGGACCCTGCGCGACACAGCGTCGATACAGCAGGGACAGAGCGTTACACAGCGAGGTACACAGCTGTGGACACAGCGCGACACAGTGGGACACAGCAGGCACAAAGCTTGAGACACAGCGGGGTACAGAGCGGGAGACAGTGGGGGACACAGCGAGGACACAGCGGGACACAGCGCTGACACTGCGTGGGACACAGCGGTACACAGCGGGGAACACAGCGGGGTACACAGCGGGACACAGCGGGACACAGCGGGGGATACAGGGAGGACACAGAGGGACACAGCGGGGGACACAGCGAGGACACATTGGGACACAGCAGGGACACAGCGGGGACTCAGCGGGGGACACAGCGGGACACAGCGGGGAACACAGAGAGGACATAGCGGGACCCAGCGGGACCCAGCGCCGTTACAGCGGGGACACAGCGGGACACAGCGGGGTGCACAGCTGGGGACACAACGGGACACTCGGGGACACAGCGAGGACAGAGCGGGACACAGCGGGGACACTGCGGGAACATAGTGGGACACAGCGGCGACACAGATGGGACTCAGCGGGACAAAGCGGGGGACACAGCGGGACACAGCGGGACACAGCTAGGGACACAGCGGGAACAAAGCGGCACACAGCCGGGGACACAGCGAGCACACAGCGGGACACAGCAGCGACACAGATGGGACACAGCGGGAAAAAGCGGGGGACACAGCGGGACACAGCGGGACACAGCGGGGGACACAGCGGGGGACAGCGGAGACAGAGAGGGGCCAAAGCGAGACACAACGGTGACACAGCTGGACACAACAGAGTACACAACGGGACACAGCGGGCACACAGCGGGGACACAGCGGGACATAGCGGGACAAAGCGGAACACAGCGGGTGTCACAGCAGGACACAGCAGGGGACCCAGCGAGGACACAGCGGGACACAGTGGGAGACACAGCTGGGGACACAGCGGGACACAGCGGGGAACACATCGAGGACACAGCGGGATCCAGCAGGAGACAGCGTCGATACAGCAGGGACACAGTGGGACACAGCGGGACACAGCGGGACGCAGCTGTGGACACAGCGGGGACACAGTGGGACACAGCGAAACACAGCGAGGGACAAAGCGGGAGACAGCGGGAGACACAGCGAGGACACAGGGGGACACAGCGGCGACACAGAGGGGACTCAGCGGGGGACACAGCGTGGGACAAAGTGGGACACCACGGGACACAGTGTTACACAGCGGGACACAGCGGGGACACTGCGGGACACAGCAGGACAAAGCGGGGGACACAGCGGGACACAGTGGGCCACAGCGGGGGACCCAGCGGGGGACAGCGGAGACAGAGAGTGGCCACAGCGAGACACAGCGGTGACACAACTGGACACAGCGGGATACACAGCGGGACAGAGCGGGCACACAGCGGGGACACAGCGGGACACAGCGGGACACAGCCGGGACACAGTGGGACACAGCGGGAAAAAGCGGGAGACACAGCGGGACACAGCAGGCACACAGCGGGGACACAGCGGGACACAGCAGGACACATCGGGGACAAATCGGGACACAGCTGGACACAGCGGGACACAGCGGTGGACACAGCGACACACAGTGGTGGTCCCAGTGAGGACACAGCAGGACACAGCAGGGACACAGCGAGGACACAGCTGGGGACACAGCAGTGGACACAGCGGGACACAGCAGGGAACACAGCGAGGACACAGCGGGACACAGCGGGACCAGCGTCGATACAGCGGGGACACAGCGTTACACAGCGTGGTACACAGCGTGGTACACAGCTGTGGACACAGCGGGACACAGTGGGGGACACAATGCGAAACAGCGGGGGACACAGCGGGACACAGTGGGGGACAGAGTGTGGGACACAGCGAGACACAGCGGGGAAAAAGCTGGACACAGCGGGGTACACAGAGGGAAACAGCGGGGACACAGTGGGGAAACAGCGTGACACAGCAGGACACAGCGGGAAACAGCCGGGGACACAGCGAGGACACAGCGGCACAGAACGGGGGACACAGCAAGGACACAGTGGGACACAGCGGGGGACACAGCGAGACATAGCGGGGGACACAGCGGGAGACACAGAGGGACACAGCGGGACACAGCGGGGGACACAGGGAGGACACAGCGGGACACAGCGGGGGACATAGCGAGGACACATTGGGACACAGCGGGCACACAGCGGGACTCAGCGGGGCACAGCAGTACACAGTGGGACACACCGGGACACAGCGGGGACACAGCAGGGACACAGCGGGGGACACAGCGGGACACAGCGGGGGACACAGGGAGGACACAGCGGGACCCAGGTGAACCCAGCGTCGATATGGCAGGGACACAGCAGGACAGAGCGGGGAAAAAAGCGAGGACACAGCGGAACACAGCGTGGGACACAGCGAGGACACAGCGAGGACACAGCGGGACAAGGCGGGGACACAGCCGTAGACACAGCGGGACCCAGGGCGACACAGCGTCGATACAGCGGGGACACAGCGTTACACAGCGTGGTACACAGCTGTTAACACAACGGGACACAGTGGGGGCACAGCGGGACACAGTGGGACGCAGCAGGGACAAAGCTTGAGACACAGCGGTGCACAGAGCGGGAGACAGCGGGGGACACAGCGAGGACACAGCGGTACACAGCGCTGACACTGCGGGGCACACAGCGGTACACAGCGGGGAACACAGCGGGGGACACAGCGGGACACAGAGGGACACAGCAGGGACACAG
>NW_012296312.1:0-4767 GCF_000151885.1 Dipodomys ordii
GCTCTTCTCCTTCTTCTAGTTTCTTCTGCTTCTGCTTCTCCTGCTTCTTCTTCTTCTGCTTCTCCTACTTCTCCTTCTGCTTCTCCGTCTCATTCTCCTTCTCCTTCAATTTCTCCTTCTTGTGCTTCTCATTCTGCTTCTGCTTCTGCTTCTCCTGCTTCTGCTTCTTCTGTTTCTCCTTCTGCTTCTCCTTCTCTCTCTGCTTCTTATTCTGCTTCTGCTCCTCCTACTCCTAATCCTTCTCTTTCTCCTTCTTCTTCTGCTTCTCGTTCTGCTTCTGCTTCTTCTGCTTGTTCTGTTTCTTCTGCTTCTGCTTTTCCAGCTTCTGCTGCTTCTGCTTCTCCTTCTGCTTCAGGTTCTCCTTCTGGTTCTTGGGCTTCTTCTGTTTCTTCTGCTTCTGCTTCTCCTGCTACTGCTTCTTCTGCTTCTCTTTCTGCTTCTCCTTATGCTTCTGCTTCTCCTTCTGCTCCTTCTCCTTCTTCTGTTTCTTCTTCTTCTTCTTCTTCTTCTGCTTCTCCCGCTTCTCCTTCTTCTGGTTCTCCTGCTTGTCCTTCTGCTTCTCCTTCTCCTTCTTCTGCTTCTCTTTCTGCTTCTGCTTCTTTTGATTCTCCAACTTCTCCTTCTTCTTCTCCTTCTGTTTCTGCTTCTCTTCCTGCTTCTGCATCTCCTTCTGCTGCTCCTTCTCCTTCTTCTGTGTCTCCCTCTGCTTCTGCTTCTTATGCTTCTTCTTTTTCTTCTGCTTCTGCTTCTCCTGCTTCTGCTTCTTATGCTTCTACTGCTTCTTCTTCTTCTTCTGCTTCTTCTGCTTCTACTTGTCTTTCTGCTTCTGCTTCTCCTGCTTTTTTTTCTGCTTCTTCTGCTGCTTCTCCTTCTGGTTCTTCTACTTCTTCTTCTGCTTCTCTTTTTGCTTCTCCTTCTGCTTCTGCTTCTTCTGTTTCTCCTGCCTGAATTTCTGGTTCTACTTCTTCTGATGCTTCTCCTTCTGCTTGTGCTTCTCCTTCTGATTCTGTTTCTGCTTCTTCTGCTTCTTCTCTTTCGGCTTCTCCTGCTTCTGCTTCTTGTGCTTCTCCTGCTTCTGTTTCTGCTTCTCATTCCGCTTCTGCTTCTCCTTCTGCTTCTGCTTCTCCTCCTTCTCCTTCTCCTACTTTGCTTGTCCTTCAGCTTCTGCTTCTTCTGTTTCTCCTGCTTCTCCTTCTGCTTGTGCTTGCCCTTATGCTTCTTCTTCTGTCTCTGCTTCTCCTTCTCCTTCTCCTTCTTTTGCTTCTCCTTTTGCTTCTGCTTCTTCTGCTTTTCCTTCTTCTCCTTCTGCTTCTGCTTCTTCTGCTTCTCCTTCTGCATTTCTTCTCCTTCTCCTTCTCCTCCTTCTGCTTCTCCTTCTGTTTCTCCTTCTGCTTCTTCTTCTTCTGCTTTACCTGCTTCTCTTTCTGCTTCTCCTTCTGCTTCTCCTTCTGTTTCTCCTTCTCCTTCTTGTTCTTCTGCTTTTCCTTCTGCTTCTCGTTCTGCTTCTGCTACAACTGCTAATGCTTCTACTTCTTCTGTTTCTTCTGCTTCTCGTTCTGCTTCAGGTTCTGCTTCTGCTTCTTCGGATTCTTATGCTTCTGCTTCTCCTTCTTCTGCTTCTTCTGCTTCCCCTCCTTCTCTTTCTGCTTCTCCTTCTGTTTCTGCTTCTCCTTCTGCTTCGGCTTCTTGTCCTTCTCCTGTTTCTTCTGCTTCTGTTGCTGCTTCTCCTGTTTCTGCATCTCCTGCTTCTCCTTCTGCTGCTATTTCTGCTTCTCCTGCTGCTTTTCCTTCTCCTGCTCCTTCTTCTGCTTCTCTTTCTGCTTCTCCTTCTGTTTCTCCTTCTCCTTCTCGTTCTTCTGCTTTTCCTTCTGCTTCTCCTTCTGCTAATGCATCTTCTGCTACTGCCTCTGCTTCTTCTGTTTCTTCTGCTTCTCCTTCTGCTTTTGCTTCCCTTTCTGCTTCTGCTTCTCCTTCTGCTTCTCCAGATTCTGCTTCTTCTGCTTCTCCTGCTTCTTCTTCTGCTTCAGGTTCTGCTTC
Organism: Dipodomys ordii; assembly: GCF_000151885.1. Taxonomy (NCBI): domain Eukaryota; kingdom Metazoa; phylum Chordata; class Mammalia; order Rodentia; family Heteromyidae; genus Dipodomys; species Dipodomys ordii. The sequence continues at coordinate 2,038 of NW_012296312.1, forward strand.
TGCTTCTTCGGATTCTTCTGCTTCTGCTTCTCCTGCTGCTGCTTCTTCTGTTTCTCCTGCTTCTCTTTTTGCTTTTCCTTCTGTTTCTGCTTCTCCTTCTGCTTCTGCTGCTTCTCCTTCTTCTGTTTCTTCTGCTTCTGCTTCTCCTACTTCTGCTTCTCCTGCTTCTCGTTCTGCTTCTCTTTCTGCTTCTCCTTCCCCTTCTTCTGCTTCTCCTTCTGCTTCTTCTTCTCCTTCTGCTTCTGCTTCAATTTCTCCTTCTGCTTCTCATTCTGCTTCTGCGTCTTCTGTTTCTTCTGCTTCTCCTGCTTCTGCTTCTCCTGCTTCTCCTACTTCTCGTGCTGCTTTTCCTTCTGCGTCTCTTTCTGCTTCTGCTTATCCTTTTGCTTCTCCTACTCCTAATCCTTCTTTCTCGCCTTCTCCGACTTCTTCTTCTTCTGCTTCTCTTGCTGCTTCTGCTTCTTCTTATTCTACTATTACTGTTTCTTCTGCTTCTGCTTCAGATTGTGCTTCTCCTGTTTCTCCTTCTGATTCAGATTGTTCTTCTGCTTCTTCGGCTTCTCCTGTTTCTTCTGCTTCTGCTTCTCCTGCTTCTTCTGCTTCTCCTGCTTCTCTTTCTGCTTCTCCTTCTGCTTCTGCTTCTCCTTCTGCTTCTGCTTCTGCTCTTCTCCTTCTTCTGTTTCTTTTGCTTCTGTTTCTTCTGCTTCTTCTTCTGTTTCTTCTGATTCTACTTCTGCTTATTCTTCTCCTTCTCTTTCTGCTTCTTCTGATTCTCCTGCTTCTCCTTCTTGTTCTCCTTCTGTTTCTGCTTCTCTTTCTGCTTCTGCTTCTCCTTCTGCTGCTCCTTCTCCTTCTCTTTCTTCTGCTTCTCCCACTGCTTCTGCTTCTGCTTCTTTTGCTTATTCTTTTTCTTCTGCTTCTGCTTCTCCTGCTTCTGCTTCTTCTGCTTCTCCTTATGCTTCTCCTTATGCTTCCCCTTCTTCTTCTTCTTCTTCTTCTTCTTCTTCTTCTTCTTCTTCTTCTTCTTCTTCTTCTTCTTCTTCTTCTTCTTCTTCTTCTTCTTCTTCTTCTTCTTCTTCTTCTTCTTCTTCCTCTTCTTCTTCTTCTTCTCTTTCTTCTGCTTCCGCTTTTCCTGCTTTTTCTGTTTCTACTGCTTCTCTTTCTGCTTCTCATTCTGCTTCTGCTTCTCCTATTGATTCTGCTGACCTTCCTTCTCCTTCTCCTTCTTCTTTTTCTCCTTCTGCTTCTGCTTCGTCTGCTTCTCCTGCTTCTCCTTCTGCATCTTCTTCTGCTTCTTCTTCTGCTTCTCCTTCTGCTTCTCCTTCTTCTGCTTCTCCTTCTGATTCTCCTTCAGCTTCTCCTTCTGCTGCTCCTTGTCCTTCTTCTGCTTCTCCCTCTGATTCTTCTTCTTATGCTTATTCTTTTTCTTCTGCTTCTGCTTCTCCTGCTTCTGCTTCTTCTGCTTCTACTTCTCCTTATGCTTCTCCTTCTCCTTCTTCTTCTTCTTCTTCTTCTTCTTCTTCTTCTTCTTCTTCTTCTTCTTCTTCTTCTTCTTCTTCTTCTTCTTCTTCTTCTTCTTCTTCTCCTCTTTATTCTGCTTCTTCTTTTCCTGCTTGTTCTGCTTCTACTCCTTCTCTTTCTTCTTCTCATTCTGATTCTGCTTCTCCTATTGCTTCTGTGGCTCTTCCTTCTCCTTCTCCTACTTCTACTTCTCCTTCTGCTTCTGCTTCTTCTCCTCCTCCTGCTTCTCCTTATGAATCTTCTTCTGCTTCTGCTTCTCCTTGTGCTGCTTCTTCTGCTTCTTTTTCTCCTTCTGCTTCTCCTTCTGCTTCTTCTGCTTCTCCTTCTGATTCTCCTTCTCCTTCTGCTTCTGTTTCTCTTTCTCCTTCTTGTTCTCCTGCTTTTCCTTCTGCTTCTCCTTCTGCTGCAACTGCTACTGCTTCTGCTTCTTCTGTTTCTTCTGCTTCTCCTTCTGCTTTTCATTCTCTTTCTGCTTCTGCTTCTCCTTTAGCTTGTCATTCTGTTTCTGCAGATACTGCTTCTTCTGCTTCTCCTGCTTCTCCTTCTGCTTCAGGATCTGCTTCTGCTTCTTCGGATTCTTATGCTTCTGCTTCTCCTGCTTCTGCTTCTTCTGCTTCCCCTCCTTCTATTTCTGCTTCTCCTTCTGTTTCTGCTTCTGCTTCTGCTTCTGCTTCTTGTCCTTCTCCTGTTTCTTCTGCTTCTGCTTCTCCTGCTTCTGCTTTTTCTGCTTTTCCTTCTTCTCTTTCTGCTTCTCCTTCTGCTTCTCCTTCGGCTTCTGCTCCTTCTCCTGTTTCTTTTTCTTCTTCTGCTTCTCCCGCTTCTGCTTCTTCTCCTTCTCCTGCTTCTCGTTCTGCTTTTCTTTGTCGGCTTCTCTTTGTATATCTGCTGCTGCTTCTTCTGCTTCTACTTCTTCTCTTTAGTTCTTCTCCTTCTGCTTCTGCTTCTTCTGCTTCTCCTGTTTCTCCTTCTGCGTCTCCTTCTCCTTGTGCTTTTCCTTGTGCTTCTTCTTCTGCTTCTGCTTCTCCTTCTCCTTCTTCTAATTCTCCGTCTGCTTCTGCTTCTTCTGCTTTTCCTGATTCTCTTTTTACTTCTCCTTCGGCTTCTCCTTCTGTTTCTCCTTCTCCTTCTCGTTCTTCTGCTATTTCTTGTGCTTCTTTTTCGGCTTCTACATCTTCAGCTTCTTCTGCTACTGCTTCTTTTCTTCTGTTG
>NW_012296313.1:0-3829 GCF_000151885.1 Dipodomys ordii
CACTGTGTCTCCCGTTTTAGTCCATGCTGTGCCCCACTGTGTCCCGCTGTGTCCCGATGTGTCCCGCTGTGTCCCCCACTGTGTCCCGTTGTGTCAACAGCTGTGTACCACGCTGTGTCCCGCTGTGTCCCCGCTGTATCGTCGCTGTGTCCCTCTGGGTCAAACTCTGTGTCTCTCTCTGTGTTCCCCACTAGTGTCCCGCTGTGTCTCCCGCTGTGTCCCTCGCTGTGACCCCCGTTGTGTCCCGCTGTGTCCTGCTGTGTCCCCCGCTGTGTCCTTGCTGTGTCCCCGCTGGGTCCCGCTGGGTCCCACAGTGTCCCCCGCAGAGTCCGGTTGTGTCACCGCTGTGTTCCGCTGTGTCCCCACTCTATCGACGCTGTGTCCCGCTGGGTCCCGCTGGGTCCTCTCTTTGTTCCCCGCTGTGTCCCGCTGTGTCCCCCGCTGTGTCTCTCGCTTTGTCCCGCTGTGTCCCCGCAGGTTCACCGCTGTTTCACGCTGTGTCCTGCTGTGTTCCTTGGTGTCCCGCTTTGTTCCCCGCTGTGTCCCGCTGTGTCCACTGCTGGGTCCCCGCTGGGTCCCGCTGTGTCTCGCTGTTTCCCGCTGTGTCCTCGCTTTGTCCCATGCTGTGTTTCGCTGTGTCCTCCCTGTGTCCCCCGCTGTATCCCGCTGTGTCCCCCGCTGTGCCCCGCAGTGTCCCGCTGTGTCCCGCTGTGTCCTCGCTGTGTCCCACTGTGTCCCCGCTGTTTCCCCGCTGGGTCCTGCTGTGTCCCGCTGGGTCCCGCTGGGTACCGCGCTTTGTCCCGCTGTGTCCCCGCAGTGTCCCCGCTGTGTCCCGCTGTGTCCCACTGTGTCATGTGGTGTCCCGCTTTGTCCCCTGCTATGTCCACTGCTGCGTCCCCTCTGTGTCCCCGCTGTGTCCCGCTGTGTCCCCCGCTGTGTCCCGTTGTGTCCCCCGCTGTGTCCCTCGCTGTGTCCCCCTCTGTGTCCCGCTGTGTCCTGCTGTGTCATCTGCTGTGTCCTTGTTGTGTCCCTGCTGAGTCCCGCTGTGTCACCGCTGTGTCCCGCTGTGTCCCCGCTCTATAGTCGCTGTGTCCCGCTGTGTCCCCGCTGTGTCCCGCTGGGTCCCGCTTTGTCCCCCGCTGTGTCCCGCTGTGAACACTGCTGGGTCCCCGCTGTGTCCGGCTGTGTCTCGCTGTGTCCCGCTGTGTCCTCGCTTTGTCCCATGCTGTGTGAAGCTGTGTCCTCCCTGTGTCCCCCTCTGTGTCCCGCTGTGTCCCCGCTCGGTCCCGCTGGGTCCCACAGTGTCCCCCGCTGAGTCCGGTTGTGTCACCGCTGTGTCCCGCTGTGTCCCCACTCTATCGACGCTGTGTCCCGCTGGGTCCCGCTGGGTCCTCTCTTTGTTCCCCGCTGTGTCCCGCTGTGTCCCCCGCTGTGTCTCTCGCTGTGTCCCGCTGTGTCCCCGCAGGTTCACCGCTGTTTCACGCTGTGTCCTGCTGTGTTCCGTGGTGTCCCGCTTTGTCCCCGGCTGTGTTCCGCAGTGTCCACTGCTTGGTCCTGCTGTGTCTCGCTGTTTCTCGCTGTGTCCTCGCTTTTTCCCATGCTGTGTTCCGCTGTGTCCTCCCTGTGTCCCCCGCTGTGTCCCGCTGTGTCCCTGCTGTGTCCCCCGCTGTGTCCTGCTGTGTCCCGCTGTGTCCCCCGCTGTGTCCTGCTGGGTCCCGCTGTGTCCCTGCTGTGTCCCTGCTGTGTCCAGCTGTGTCCCCCGCTGTGTCGCGTTGTGTCCCGCTGTGTCCCCCGCTGTGTCCCGCTGTGTCCCCCGCTGTGTCCCGCTGTGTCCCCGCAGGTTCACCGCTGTTTCACGCTGTGTCCTGCTGTGTTCCGTGGTGTCCCGCTTTGTCCCCCGCTGTGTCCCGCTGTGTCCACTGCTGGGTCCCCGCTGGGTCCCGCTGTGTCTCGCTGTTTCCCGCTGTGTCCTCGCTTTGTCCCATGCTGTGTTCCGCTGTGTCCTCCCTGTGTCCCCCGCTGTGTCCCGCTGTGTCCCCCGCTGTGCCCCGCAGTGTCCCGCTGTGTCCCGCTGTGTCCTCGCTGTGTCCCACTGTGTCCCCGCTGTTTCCCCGCTGGGTCCTGCTGTGTTCCGCTGTGTCCCGCTGGGTCCCCCGCTTTGTCCCGCTGTGTCCCCGCAGTGTCCCCGCTGTGTCCCGCTGTGTCCCACTGTGTCCTGTGGTGTCCCGATTTGTCCCCCACTATGTCCCCTGATGAGTCCCCTCTGTGTCCCCGCTGTGTCCCGCTGTGTCCTCCGCTGTGTCCCGCTGTGTCCCCAGCTGTGTCCTGCTGTGTCCCGCTGGGTCCTGCTAGGTCCCACAGTGTCCCCGCTGGGTCCCCGCTGTGTCCCGCTGTGTCCCCCGCTGTGTCCCGCTGTGTCCCCGCAGGTTCACCGCTAATTCACGCTGTGTCCCGCTGTGTTCCGTGGTGTCCCGCTTTGTCCCCCGCTGTGGCCTCCCTGAGCCACCTCTGTGGCCCCGCGGTGTCCCGCTGAGTCCTCGCTGTGTCCGCTCTGTCCACCGCTGTGTCTCACGCTTTGTCCCCGCTGGGTCCCGCTGTGTCCCACTCTGTCCCCCACTTTGTCCCCCGCTGAGTCCTCTATGTGTCGCCACTGTGTCCCGCTGTGTCCTCGCTGTGTCCCCTGCTATCTCCCGCTTTGTCCCACGCTGTGTCCCGCTGTGTCCCGCTGTGTCCTCGTTGTGTCCCCGGCTGTGTCCTGCTGTGTTCCCGTTGTGTCCCAAGCTGTGTCCCGCTGTGTCCCGCTGTGTGCCCCGCTGTGTCCTGCTGGGTGCCACTGTGTCCCCGCTGTGTCCCCGCTGTGTCCTCGTTGTTTCCCGCTCTGTCTACTTCTGTGTCCCCACTGTGTCTTGCTGTGTCTCGCTGTGTCCCGCTGTGTCCTCGCTGTTTCCCACGCTGTGTTCTGCTGTGTCCTCGCTGTGTCCCCCGCTGTGTCCCGTTGTGTACTCAGCTGTGTACCCCGCTGTGTCCCGCTGTGTCCCCGCTGTATCGACGCTGTGTCCCGCTTGGTCCTGCTGTATCCTCGCTGTGTTCCCCGCTGTGTCCCGCTGTTTACCCCTCTGTGTCCCCCGCTGTGTCCCGCTGTGTCCCGCTGTGTACTGCTGTGTCCCCCGCTGAGTCCCGCTGTGTCCCCGCTGTGTCCCAATGCGTCCTCGCTGTGTCCCGCGCTGGGTCCCGCTGTGTCCCCCCTGTGTCCCCCGCTGTGTCCCGCTGTGTCCGGCTGTGTCCCCCGCTGTGTCCCCCGCAGTGTAAGCGCTGTGTCCCGCTGTGTCCTTGCTGTGTCCCCTGCTGTCTCCCGCTCTGTACCCCGCTGTGTCTCAATCTTTGTCCCAGCTGTGTCCCACTGTGTCCCGCTGTGTCCCGCTGTGCCCCCACTGTGTCCCGTTATGTTTTCACAGCTGTGTACCACGCTATGTAACGCTGTGTCCCCGCTGTATCGACGTTGTGTCCCGCTGGGTCCCGCTGTGTCCTCGCTGTGTTCCCCGCTGTGTCCCGCTGTGTCCCCCACTGTGTCCTCCGCTGTGTCCCTATGTGTCCCACGCTTTGTCCCCCTGTGTCCCCGCAGTTTCCCCGCTGTGTCCCGCTGTGTCCCGCAGTGTCCCCCGCTGAGTCCCGTTGTGTCACGTCTGTGTCCCGCTGTGTCCCCGCTCTATCGACGCTGTGTCCCGCTGGGTCCTGCTGTGTCCTCTCTTTGTTCCCACAATGTGTCCCGCTGTGTCCCCCGCTGTGTCTCTCGCTGTGTCCCACGACTGTGTCCGGCTGTGTCCCGCAA
>NW_012296314.1:0-4765 GCF_000151885.1 Dipodomys ordii
GCTTTTGCTTCTTCTGCTTCTCCTGCTTCTCCTTCTGCATCGCCTTCTGCTTCTGCTTCTCCTTCTGCTGCTTCTTCTGCTTCTGCACCTCCTTCTGTTTCTCCTTCTGCTTCTCCTTCTGCTGCTCCCTCTGCTTCTTGTTCTGCTTCTGATTCTCCTTCTGCTCTTCCTACTCCTAATCCTTCTCTTTCTCCTTCTCCTTCTTCTTCTTCTGCTTCTCGTTCTGCTTCTGCTTCTTCTGCTTGTTCTGTTTCTTCTGCTTCAGGTCCTGCTTCTGCTTCTTTGGCTTCTTCTGATTCTTCTGCTTCTGCTTCTCCTGCTACTGCTTCTTCTGCTTCTCTTTCTGCTTCTCCTTCTGCTTCTGCTTCTCCTTCTGCTCCTTCTCCTTCTTCTGTTTCTCCCGCTTCTGCTTCTTCTGCTTCTCCTTCCTTTCCTCTGCTTCTGCTTCTCCTTCTCCTTCTACTGCTTCTCTTTCTGCTTCTGCTTCTTCTGATTCTCCAACTAATCCTTCTTCTTCTCCTTCTGTTTCTGCTTCTCTTTCTGTTTCTGCATCTCCTTCTGCTTCACCTTCTGCTGCTCCTTCTCCTTCTTCTGTTTCTCCCTCTGCTTCTTCTTCTGCTTCTTATGCTTCTTCTTGTTCTTCTGCTTCTGCTTCTCCTGCTTCTGCTTCTTATGCTTCTACTGCTTCTTCTTCTGCTTCTTCTGCTTCTAATTCTCTTTCTACTTCTGCTTCTCCTGCTTGTTTTTCTGCTTCTTCTGCTGCTTCTTCTACTTCTCCTTCTGCTTCTCTTTTTGCTTCTCCTTATGCTTCTTCTTCTTCTGTTTCTCCTGCCTGAATTTCTGGTTCTACTTCTTCTGCTGCTTCTCCTTCTGCTTCTGCTTCTCCTTCTGCTTCTGTTTCTGCTTCTTCTGCTTCTACTCTTTCGGCTTCTCCTGCTTCTGCTTATTGTGCTTCTCCTGCTTCTTTTTCTGCTTCTCATTCCTCTTCTGCTTCTCCTTCTGCTTCTGCTTATCCTCCGTCTCCTACTTCTGCTTCTCCTTCAGCTTCTGCTTCTTCTGCTTCTCCTGCTTCTCCTTCTGCATCTCCTTCTGCTTGTGCTTGTCCTTATGCTTCTTCTGCTTCTGCTCCTGCTTCTCCTTCTCCTTCTCCTTCTTTTGCTTCTACTTTTGCCTCTGCTTCTTTTGCTTTTCCTGCTTCTCCTTCTGCTTCTGCTTCTTCTGCTTCTCCTTCTGCATCTGCTTCTTCTGCTTCTCCTTCTGCATCTTCTGCATCTGCTTCTCCTTCTCCTTCTTCTGCTTCTCCTTCTGATTCTCCTTCTGCTTCTTCTTCTTCTGCTTTACCTGCTTCTCTTTCTGCTTCTCCTTCTATTTCTCCTTCTGTTTCTCCTTCTCCTTCTTGTTCTTCTGCTTTTCCTTCTGCTTTTCCTTCTACTTCTGCTACAACTGCTACTGCTTCTACTTCTTCTGTTTCTTCTGCTTCTCCTTCTGCTTTTGATTCTCTTTCTGCTTCTGCTTCTCCTTCTGCTTCTCATTCTGCTTCTCCAGATACTGATTCTTCTGCTTCTCCTGGTTCTCCTTCTGCTTCAGGGTCTGCTTCTGCTTCTTCGGATTCTTATGCTTCTGCTTCTCCTGCTTCTGCTTCTTCTGCTTCCCCTCCTTCTCTTTCTGCTTCTCCTTCTGCTTCTGCTTCTTGTCCTTCTCCTGTTTCTTCTGCTTGTTCTTCTCCTGTTTCTGCATTTCCTGCTTCTCCTTCTGCTGCTCTTTCTGTTTCTCCTGCTGCTTTTCCTTCTACTGCTCCTTCTTCTGCTTCTCTTTCTGCTTCTACTCCTGTTTCTCCTTCTCCTTCTCCTTCTAGTTATTCTGCATTTCCTTCTGCTTCTCCTTCTGCTTCTGAATCTTCTGCTTCTTCTGCTACTGCCTCTGCTTCTTCTGTTTCTTCTGCTTCTCCTTCTGCTTATGCTTCTCTTTCTGCTTCTGCTTCTCCTTCTGCTTCTCAAGATTCTGCTTCATCTGCTTCTCCTGCTTCTCCTTCTGCTTCTGCTTCTTCTGCTTCTGCTTCTTCTCCTTCTTCTGTTTCTTCTGTTTCTGCTTCTCCTGCTTCTGCTTCTCTTGCTTCTCGTTCTGCTTCTCCTTCTGCTTCTCCTTCTTCTGCTTCTCCTTCTGCTTCTGCTTCTCCTTCTGCTTCTGCTTCTGCTCTTCTTTTTCTTCTGTTTCTTATGCTTCTGTTTCTTCTGCTTCTTCTTCTTCTGTTTCTTCTGATTCTACTTCTCCTCTTTCTGCTTCTACTTCTGCTTCTTCTGATTCTCCTGCTTCTCCTTTTTTTCACCTTCTTTTTCTGCTTCTCTTTCTGCTTCTGCTTCTCCTTCTGCTGCTCCTTCTCCTTTTCCTTCTTCTCCTTCTCCCGCTGCTTCTGCTTCTGCTTCTTTTGCTTCTCCTGCTTCTCTTTCTCCTTCTCCTTCTGCTTCTGCTTCTTCTTCTGCTTCTGCTCTTCTCCTTCTTCTGTTTCTTTTGCTTCTGATTCTTCTGCTTCTTCTTCTTCTGTTTCTACTTCTGCTTCTCCTTCTCTTTCTGCTTCTACTTCTGCTTCTTCTGATTTTCCTCCTTCTCTTTCTTGTTCTCCTTCTGTTTCTGCTTCTCTTTCTGCTTCTGATTCTCCTTCTACTGCTCCTTCTCCTCCTCCTTTTTCTGCCTCTCCCACTGCTTCTGTTTCTGCTTCTTTTGCCTATTCTTTTTCTCCTCTTCTGCTTCACCTGGTTCTGCTTCTTCTGCTTCTACTGCTTCTCCTTATGCTTCTCCTTATGCTTCTTCTTCTTCTCCTTCTTCTTCTCTTTTTTTGTTTCTGTTTTCCTGCTTCTTCTGCTTCTCCTGCTTCTCTTTCTGTTTTCCTTCTGTTTCTGCTTCTCCTTCTGTTTCTGCTTCTTCTCCCTCTTCTGTTCCTTCTGCTTCTGCTTCTCCTGCTTCTGCTTCTCCTGCTTCTCGTTCTACTTCCCTTTCTGCTTCTCTTTCTGCTTCTCTTTCTCCTTCTTCTGCTTCTCCTTCTGCTTCTTCTTCTCCTTCTGATTCTGCTTCCGCTTCAATTTCTCCTTCTGCTTCTCAATCTGCTTCTGTGTCTTCTGTTTCTTCTGCTTCTGCTTCTCCAGCTTCTCCTACTTCTCTTGCTGCTTCTCCTTCTGCGTCTCTTTCTGCTTTTGCTTATCCTTTTTCTTCTCCTACTCCTAATCCTTCTCTTTCGCCTTCGACGTCTTCTTCTTCTGCTTCTCCTGCTGCTTCTGCTTCTGCTTATTCTACTATTTCTGTTTGTTCTGCTTCTGCTTCAGATTGTGCTTCTTCTGTTTCTCCTGCTTCAGATTCTGCTTCTGCTTATTCGGCTTCTCCTGTTTCTTCTGCTTCTGCTTCTCCTGCTTCTTCTGCTTCTCCTGCTTCTCTTTTGCTTCTCCTTCTGCTACTGCTTCTCCTTCTGCTTCTGCTTCTGCTCTTCTCCTTCTTCTGTTTCTTATACTTCTGTTTCTTCTTCTTCTTCTTCTTCTTCTTCTTCTTCTTCTTCTTCTTCTTCTTCTTCTTCTGTTTCTTCTGATTCTACTTCTGCTTCTCGTTCTCCTCTTTCTGCTTCTACTTCTGCTTCTTCTGCTTCTTCTTCTTTTTCTCCTTCTGTTTCTGATTCTCTTTCTGCTTCTGCTTCTCCTTCTCCTTTTCTTCTTCTGCTTCTCCCACTGCTTCTGCTTCTGCTTCTTTTGCTTATTCTTTTTCTTCTGCTTCTGCTTCTCCTGCTTCTGCTTCTTCTGCTTCTACTGCTTCTCCTTATGCTTCTCCTTATGCTTCTCCTTATGCTGATGCTTCTTCTTCTTCTTCGTCTTCTTCTTCTTCTTCGACTTCTTCATCTTCTTCTTCTTCTTCTTCTTCTTCTTCTTCTTCTTCTTCTACTTCTTCTTCTTCTTCTTCTTCTTCTTCTTCATCTTCTTCTCCTTCTCTTTCTGCTGCTTATGATTTTACTGCTTCTTCTGCTTCTACTGCTTCTCTTTCTGCTTCTCATTCTGCTTCTGCTACTCCTAATGCTTCTCCTATTGCTTCTGATGCCCTTCATTATCCCTTCTTCCTTCTCGTAAATCTGCTTCTCCTTCTGCTTCTGCTTCTTCTGCTTCTCCTGCTTCTCCTTCTGCATCTTCTGCTGCATCTGCTTCTGCTTCTGCTGCTTCTTCTGCTGCTGCTTCTCCTTCTTCTGCTTCTCCTTCTGCTTCTCCTTCTGCTTCTCCTTCTGTTGCTCCTTCTCCTTCTTCCAATGATTCTGCTTCTTATGCTTATTACTTTTCTTCTGCTTCTGCTTCTCCTGCTTCTGCGTCTTCTGCTTCTACTGCTTCTCCTTATGCTTCTTCTTCTTCTTCTTCTTCTTCTTCTTCTTCTTCTTCTTCTTCTTCTTCTTCTTCTTCTTCTTCTTCTTCTTCTTCTTCTTCTTCTTCTTTTTCTTCTTCTTCTTCTTCTTCTTCTTCTTCTTCTTCTTCTTCTTCTTCTTCTTCTTCTTCTTCTTCTTCTTCTTCTTCTTCTTCTTCTTCTTCTCTTTCTTCTGCTTCTGTTTTTCCTGCTTCGTCTGCTTCCACTGCTTCTCTTTCTGCTTCTCATTCTTCTTCTGCTTCTCCTTCTGCTTCTCCTATTTCTTCTGCTGCTCTTCCTTCTCCTTCTCCTACTTCTATTTCTTCTTCTGCTTCTGCTTCTTCTGCTTCTCCTTCTGCATCTTCTGCTGCTTCTTCTTCTCCTTCTGCTGCTTCTTCTG
>NW_012296315.1:0-4765 GCF_000151885.1 Dipodomys ordii
AGTGGGAAACACAGAGAGGACACAGCAGGACCCAGCGGGACACAGCGTCGATACAGCGGGGACACAGCGGGACACAGCGGGGTCACTGCGGGACACAGTGGGGGACAAAGCGGGACACAGCGGGACACAGCGTGGACGCAGCCGGACACAGCGGGACACGGCGGGGGACACAGCAGGAAACAGAGGAGGACACAGTGAGGGAAACAGCTGGACACAGCGGGGAACACAGCGAGGACACAGTGGGATCCAGCGGGACACAGCGTCGATACAGCGGAGACACAGCGTTACACAGCATGGTACAAAGCTGTGGACACAACGGGACACAGTGGCGGACACAGCGAGGACACAGCAGAACACAGCGTGGGAAACAGCGAGGACACAGCGGGACACATCGAGACACAGGGGGACACAGTGGGGACACAGCAGTAGACACAGCGGGGAACACAGCGAGGACACAGTGGGACCCAGCTGGACACAGCGTCGATACAGCGGAGACACAGCGTTACACAGCATGGTACAAAGCTGTGGACACAACGGGACACAGTGGGGGCACAGCGGGACACAGCGGGACACAGCGGGACGCAGTGGGACACAGCGGGGACAAAGCGTGAGACACAGCAGGGGACAGAGCTGGAGACAGCTGGGACACAGCGGGGACACAGCGGGACACAGCGAGGACACAGCGGGACAGAGCGGGACACTGCAGGACACAGCGGGGGACACAGCGGGACACAGCGGGGGACACAGCGAGGACACAGCGGAACACAGAGTGGGACACAGTGAGGACACAGCTGGACACAGCGGGACACAGCGGGACACAGCCGGGACCCAGCAGTGGACACAGAGGGACACAGCGGGGGACACAGCGGAACACAGCGGGTGACACATGGAGGACTCAGCGGGACAAAGCGGGGACACAGCGGCGACTCACCGGGGGACACAGCGGGGGACAAAGCGGGACACCACAGAACACAGTGGGAAACAGCGGGACACAGCGGGGAAACTGCGGGGACACAGGGGGACAAAGCGTGGGACACATAGGGCCACAGCGGGGGAGACAGCGGGACACAGCGGGACACAGCGGGGGACACAGCGAGGACACATTGGGACACAGCGGGTACACAGCGGGACTCAGTGGGGGACACAGCAGTACAGAGCGGGACACAGTGGGACACAGTGGGGCACAGCAGGGACACAGCGAGTGACACAGCAGGGGACACAGCGGGACACCGCAGGGGACACAGGGAGTATACAGCGGGACACAGCAGGGGACACAGCGGAATCCAGCGAGGGACACAGCGGGGGACACAGTGGGACACAGCGGGGTACACAAAGAGGACACAGCGGGACCCAGCGGGACATAGCTTCGATACAGCGGGGACACAGCGGGACACAGCGGGGTACACAGCTGGGGACACAACGGGACATAGTGGGGGACATAGCGGGATACAGCGGGACACAGCGGGACACAGCGGGGCACAGTTGGGACAAAGTGGGCGACACAACGGGGAACAGAGCAGGACACAGCAGGGGACACATCGAGGACACAGCGGGACACAGCGGGGACACAGTTGGGACACAGCGGGGGACACTGAGGGGCACAAACGGGACAACACGGAACACAACGGGACACAGTGGGATAAAGCGGGACACTGCGTGGATACAGCGGGACACAGCGGGGGACACAGCAGGACACAGCGGGACACAGAAGGGGACAAGGCGGTACACAGCGGGGGACAGAGGGGGGGACACAGCGAGACACAACGGGTACAAAGCAAGACACAGCAGATTACACAGTGGAACACAGCGGGCACACAGCCAGAATACAACGGGACACAGTGGGGAAAGAGCGGGACAAAGCGTGACAGAGCGGGAAACAGCGGGGTACACAGCGGGACACACGGGGGACACAGCGGGGTACACTGCGGGACACACGGTGGACACAGCAAGGACACAGCCGGACCCAGTGACGACACAGCGGGACACAGCGGGGGAAACAGCGGGACACAATGTGGACACAGCAGTGGACACAGCGGGACACAGCGGGGGACAGAGGGGGACACAGCGGGGGACACAGCGAAGACACATTGGGACACAGCGGGGACACAGCGGGCCTCAGCGGGGGACACTGCAGTACACAGCGGGACACAGGGGGACACAAGGGGGACACAGTGGGACAGAGCGGGGGACACAGCATGGGACACAGAGGAACTCAGCGGGACACAGCAGGGGACACAGGGGGGACACAGCGGGACACAGGGGGGGATACAGCGAGGACACATTGGGACACAGCGGGGACACAGCGGGGACTCACCGGGGGACACAGCAGTACACAGCGGGACACAGCAGTGACACAGCTAGACAAAGCGGGGTACACAGCGGGACACATCGGGCACACAGCAGGGACACAGGGGGACACACCGTGACACAGTGGGAGAAAGAGCCGGATACAGCATGACACAGCGGGGACACAGCGGGGTACACAGCGGGACACACGGGGAACACAGTGTGGACACAGCGGGGACAGAGCTGGGGACACAGCAACGACACAGCAGGACACAGCTGGGGACACAGGAGGGGACACAGCGGGACACAGCAGAACACAGAGGGGGACAAAGTGGGACAGAGCAGAGGACACAGCAGGAAACAAATCGGAACACAGCGGGACACAGCGGGGGGACACAGGGGGGACACAGCGGGACCCAGCGCGGGACACAGCGAGGACACATTGGGACACAGCGGGGACACAGCAGGACACAGCGGGACACAGCGGGACACAGCGGGGGACACAGAGGGGTAAAGAGCGGGACACAGCGGGGAACACAGCGAGGACACAGCGGGACCAAGCGGGACACAGCGTCGATACAGCGGGGACACAGCAGGACACAGCGGGGTACACAGCTGGGTACACAACGGGACACAGCGGGGGACACAGCGAGGACACAGCAGAACACAGCGTGGGAAACAGCGAGGACACAGCGGGACACAGCGAGACACAGCGGGACACAGTGGGGACACAGCAGTATACACAGCGGGACACAGCGAGGACACAGCGGGGACACAGCGGGGACACAGCAGCACCCAGCAGGACACAGCGGGGCACACAGCGGGACACAGCGGGACACAGCTTGGGACACAGCGGGAACACAACAGGACACAGCCAGGGACACAGCGAGGACACAGCGGGACACAGTGGGACACAGCGTGGGACAAAACGGGAGATAGCAGGGGACACAGCGAGGACACAGCGGAACACAGCATGGGACACAGCGGGACACAGTGGAGACACATAGAGGACTCAGCGGGGGACACAGTGCGGGACAGAGCGGGACACAGCGGGACCCAGGAGGGACAAAGCGTGAGACACAGTGGTGGACAGAGCGGGAGACAGAGGCGGACATAGCAAGGACACAGCGGGACACAGCAGGGACACAGAGGTGGCTCAGGGGGGCCACAGCGGGGGGCAAAGCTGGACACCACGGAACACAGCGGGACACAGCGTGAAACAGCGGTGAACCTGCGGGGACACAGCGGGACACAGCGGGGGACACAGCGGGGACACAGCGGGGACACTGTGGGACCCAGCAGGACACAGCGGGACACAGCAGGACACAGCGGGGGACACAGCGGGACACAGCGGGGACACAGAGGGGACTCAGCAGGGGACATAGCGGGGGACAAATCGGGACACCACAGGACACAGTGGGACACAGCGGGACACAGCGGGGACACTGCGGGGACACAGCGGGACAAAGCGGGGGACCCAGTGGGACACAGCAGGACCCAGCGGGGAAACAGTGGGGACACAGTGGGACACAGCGAGGACACAGCGGGACACAGCGGGACACTGCGGGGCACAGCGGGGGACACAGCGGGACACAGCGGGGGACACAGGGAGGACACAGCGGAACACAGCATGGGACAAAGCGAGGACACAGCGGGAAACAGCGAGACACAGCGGGACCCAGCGGGGACCCAGCAGTGGACACAGCGGCACACAGCGGGGGACAAAGCGGGACACCACGGAACACAGCAGGACACAGCGTGAAACAGCAGTGAACCTGCGGGGACACAGCGGGACACAGCGGGGGACACAGCAGGACACAACGGGACACAGCGGGGGACACAGATGGACACAGCAGGGACACAGCAGGGACACAGCGGGACCCAGCAGGACACAGCGGGAGACACAGCGGGACACAGCGGGACACAGCGGAGGACACAGCAGGGACACAGTGGGACACAGTAGGACACAGCGTGGGACAAAGCGGGAGACAGCGGCGGACACAGGGAGGACACAGCTGGACACAGCGGGGACACAGAGGGGACTCAGCAGGGGACATAGAGGGGAAAATGCGGGACACCACGGGACACAGTAGGATACAGCGGGACACAGCGGGGACACTGCGGGACACAGCCGGGGGACACAGCGGTGGACAGCGGGGGTAAGAGAAGGGACACAGCGGGACACAGAGGGGACACAGCTGGCCACAGAAGGTTACACAGCGGGGCACATCGGACACACAACAGGGACAGAGCTGGACACAGAGGGACACAGAGGGGACAGAGCGTGACACAGCGGGACACAGCGGGACACAGCAGGGTACTCAGCGGGACACAGCGGGGGACACAGGGAAGACACAGCTGGACACTGAGGGAGACAGAGCGAGGACACAGCCAGACACAGCGAAACACAGCGTGACACATTGGGGACACAGCACGGGACAAAGCGGGACACAGCGGGGGACACAGAGGGACACAGCGG